>NC_067142.1:50571545-50771545 GCF_903995435.1 Acomys russatus
GGACCCTTCAGAGACAGCTTCTCCTTGTTGCATACCAGACTCCTGGTTATTGAACCTTCTAATATGTCCCAGACATGATTTTTAAGAGGCACAGCTAGGCTCTTGTGCTCATGATCTTCCATATGGGATGAATGCATAATGCAAAGTATCATGTATGTAAATTAAAATATTTCATGTGCTCATTACATACTATGAGAAAAAGAGTGAATTCTGAGGAGAGGAAGCAGAAACTATTTGAAAATGGGACTTCTCACTGAAGCCTGAATGTGGAGAACAAGTTGGATGTGCAAATATGTGAGGGAAGAACGTTCTAGAAAAAGAAACATAGTACAAAGGGCCTTACAGAGTCCTTGGATGACTTTGAGTGACCTTGGCTTGCTTAAGGAACACAAAGGAGACAAGAAGCACTAAGAAGAGAGGCAGAGAGGCGCTACAGGTGCAGCCTAAGTGACCAGAAAGGAGCCGCAGGCCTGGGTGCAGATGAAAACATCCAGCACTTTACAAATACCCGGATAGCTCTGAATGAGCAGTTGTCATATCTGTGTCATGAGCCTCGTAAACTGTGTGGCTTACTCTATTTTCCTCTCTCTTGACTGCTCAAAATCTTTGAGTCAGATTGCAATCCACCTTCGGTAAGTACTTGGGATTCTGATTGCTGTGAACTGTGTCTTCTCCAAACTGTTTGTTGGTGCTTGCTTGCTCTTTGTTCTCTGAAGATAAAAGGGGCTGTGAAACCATAGGCTGGCCCCAAGAGGCAAGCCTTCACCATATCTACCGGCACCTGGATGGTCCAGTCTTCAATCTTGGACTGTGATTAATAATGTCTGGTGTTTAAGCTAGCCAATCCCAGCTATGTTTGTCAGAGGAGCCATAGCAAAGGCACAACAATTTGTGTTATTTTCATTCCTGGCTCAATCTTGTGCTCAAAACAGTGGCCTTTTAAAATCTTTAATAGCCTTTGTTTTATCTTGGTTACATTGTTCTTCTGGTAGAGCCCTTCAAATATATTTTGGATGGAAGTGTTTGTACAAATATATTCATGGAGGAAAATTGTAGAAGGAGAGAGGTAGTTACAACTTTTTCAGGAGTATTATCATTAAGAAAAAAGTATTAAAGAGTCTGGGAGCTGAGATAGGCAACCTAACTCTATTGTTGCCATTGCAGATACACAGGAACTGTGAGGTACTTGTAGGTGCTAGGGTGATGTTAGGGGGTGGAGTGATGGAAGGAGGGGCTGAGAGGTACTTGTAGGTTCTAGGGTGATGTTAGGGGGTGGAGTGATGGAAGGAGGGGCTGAGAGGTACTTGTAGGTGCTAGGGTGATGTTAGGGGGTGGAGTGATGGAAGGAGGGGCTGAGGGTACTTGTAGGTTCTAGGGTGTGATGTTAGGGGGTGGAGTGATGGAAGGAGGGGCTGAGAGGTACTTGTAGGTGCTAGGGTGATGTTAGGGGGTGGAGTGATGGAAGGAGGGGCTGAGAGGTACTTGTAGGTTCTAGGGTGATGTTAGGGGGTGGAGTGATGGAAGGAGGGGCTGAGAGGCTTGTGTGGAGCTGGAAGGCAGATGAGCAACCTCAGTGTAGGACAATTGGATTTCCGAAACACATCTAGTTGGATCCTTGGCTTTTTATTTCTTTTGGCAGGGTTGTGGTTTCCTCTTAAACTAAAAAAATAATTTTACACATTTTGCAAACTCATTCGAAGAACTGCTAAAATGAATAGTGATCACGTTCATCAGTTGCTAAGATCTTAAAACTCGACCCAATGCTTCATGTTTAAAAACTTATTCCAAGCTGGCCACGGTGGCGCTATATACGTTTAATCCCAGCACTCAGGAGGCAGAGGCAGGTGGATCTCTGAGTTCGAGGCCAGCCTGATCTAGAGAGTGAGTTCCAGGACAGCCAAGGCTACACAGAGACCCTGTCTCAAAAAAACAAAAAACAAAACCAAAAGAGAATAAAAGGTAAGGGAAAGATTTGGGGGAAAGACTGAAGGGATGTTGGAGTGCACAAAAACTGTAGAAAGATAGCCCCTGGGATATGAGCCCAAAGTTGCTTTTTTTAAAGTTTAGATTATGACTCTCATGAAAAGACACTGTAGAAGAGAGGTTGATAAAGTCATGAAGTACATACTAAATGAGTGGAGATCACAGCCATGTTCTTTAATTTGGATGTTGCCTTCAGTTTTTAAATTATTTTTTATTGTTTGTTTGTTTTTTGTTGTTGGAGACAGGGTTTTTCTGTGTTGCCTTGGCTGTCCTGGACTCACTTTGTAGACCAGGCTGACCTCAAACTCATAAAGATCCACCTGCCTCTGCCTCCCGAGTGCTGGGATTAAAGGCGTGCACCACCACGCCTGGCTAGTTTGTAAATTCTTGAGTGCCTTAAAACATGATGGCTTGTTTCAAAAACATGTTTTATTGCTTTTATCTTTTTAGGGGGGGGGAGAGTAAAATGAATTTAATTTTTTGGCAAGGTCCGATTTCATGTTTCTTTGGCGTACTTTCCCTTTATTAAAAGCAAAGGCTGACTAGTCCTCAGACTCTGACCCATCTTCATCTGGAAATAATGAAGTTCATATGTCTCCTTGCCAGATGCAGCCACACGCAGCCAACCACGGAGATTATTCATCTTAAGATACTTCTTGGTAAGATATTTCAAGTACCTTTTAGAGAACTGCTTCTCAGAAACAACTGTGATTTTTGTTCTTCAAACGTTCAATGTGAATATTTCCGAGATTTCTAGCTTTTCCATCGACTTTAACCTTCTCCCATAGAAACTGTTCAGAATTTCCAGAATCAACAATTCCATCTTCTACTGGATGAGTAAGGTCCGAGTGAAACCTCCAGGTTGATTTCTTAGAGTTCTTGTCTTTCTGTGGTGCCATGTTGAGCAGCGGCTATGGGAAAAGCTATTACTATTACCTTTGTTGTTTGTTTGTTTTCTTGTTGGGTTTTTTTTTGTTTGTTTGTTTTTTGAGACAGGGTCTCTCTGTGTAACCCTGGCTGTCCTGGACTCACTTTTGTAGACTAGGCTGGCCTTGAACTCACAGTGATCCTCTTGCCTCTGCCTCCTGAGTGCTGGGATTAAAGGCATGTACCACCACGCCTGGCTTATTACTGTTATCTTAAGTATACTTATATCAAAACTGTATATTTAAAATATTTATTATTATTATTATTATTATTGAAAACTGTATATTTAACATCTTTATTATTATTATTGAAAACTGTATATTTAAAATATTCATTATTATTATTATTATTATTATTATTATTATTATTATTATTATTATTATTATTATGTGTGTGTGTGTTGGTTTTGTCTACCCTGCATTCCAGGAACTGAACTCAGGTCATCAGGCTTTGTGGTGAGGCTCTTGTCTGCTGAGCCTTTTTACTTCTTCTACATCACATTTTGTTTTTAAATCCGTGTATGTGGGCTGAGGAGATAGCTCAGTGGTTACCAGTGTGTACTGCTTTTGCAGAGGACCTGAGTTCTAGTCCCAATGTCATGTCAGATAGATTATTACTGCCTGTAATTCCAGCTACAGGAGATCTGATGCCTCTGCTGTAGGCACAAACATTCATATGTGCAGACAGACACATGTACACATTAAAAAAAATCTTTTAAAAACTGCTCTAAAGTAATTTCATAACCTCAGCATGGGACTTGCTCCCTCAACATATATTGGCTTTCTCACTGTAGGCATTTAGACACAGCAGTGTGCAGAACAAAAATTCTCATCTTTATGAAGTTAGCTTTCTTGTTTCTTTGTCTTTTTTTAAAATATATTTTTATTTAATTTCAATTTATGTGCATTGGTGTGTGGGTGTCAGATCTTGGAGCTACAGACAGTTGTGAGCTGCCATGTGGGTGCTGGGAATTGAACCCAGGTCCTTTGGAAGAGCAGTCAGTGCTCTTAACCACTGAGCCATCTCTCTAGCCCCGTTTCTTTGTCTTTTAAACATGCAGGCCAGTGGGCTAGCTCCTCCAGAGGTCCTGAGTTCAATTTCCAGGAACCACATAGTGGCTCACAGCCATCTATAATGTGATCTGATGCCCCCTTCCGGCATGCAGGTGTACATGCAGGCAGAGCACTGTACACATAATGAATGAATGAATGAATGAATGAATGAATGAATAAATCTTATAATTTAAAAAAGAAAGAAAGAGACCCTTTTGTGGAGGGCAAGCTTGAAACATCTAGAACATAAGACCAGACGAAGCAACACTGACTTTACCAGAAAGATTGTGTGACCATTTTGTATGCTGCTTACTAAGAATTTTCTTTACTAAATGTTTGCTTTTTATTTTTTTATTTTATGTATGAGGGTGTTTTGCTTGTACGCATATCTCTGTTCCACATGAGTGCAGTGCCCACAAATGCCAGGCACTGGATCCCTCAGGACTGGAGTTACAGACTGTTGTTAGCCATGATGTAGACACTAGGACTCAAACAAGGTCCTCTGGAAGAGCAGTCAATGCTCTTTACTGCTAAGCCATGTCTCCAGCCCCTAAATGTTGACTTTTATTAGATGAGCTCTTAGCATTTGAGTGTGTCGTTTGGGATAGAGTGGGAAGGATGGATACACTTGAGACCTTTCTAGGAATGTGGACAAAGAGAAAGGCCAGGAATTGTTCAATAGGCCCTAAAGTAGTATACCTGTTTTGTTTAACTTAAATATCCTTCTCTCAGCCTAATGCTAATCTCAGCCCATTGTCTCAATCCATTTACTCTGGAAGTATCCACTGAGTGCACTTTGCTGGTCACCCGGACACGCTGTTGAAGAGAGAGGCTTGCTTTTCACCTCCCGGAACACTCTCAGCTCTGAACTTGGTGCTTTTCTCTCAGAACAGTCACACTCAGGGAACAAGGGATCTGGGAATGGGTGGACTCAGGGATGGAACTTGGGTATTAGTTCTCGACTGAATCAACATTGCCACTCTGTCAGGGAACCCCTCAAGCTTCATGGCTGGCTGGTGACAACTCGAGAGAGCTGAAGAACGAAACGCGTCAGTACCATCGTTGCAGGCACCGGGTGAAGTGCTTTCAGGGTCTGAACCGGTGGCTTTATTCCTCTGACTCATTTAGGCACAGTAAAACTTTGGGGACAGTTATCACAACAAAGCTTTAGGCAGAGCTACATAGAAACAAACTCCCTAGCAAGGTAACAAACCACATGGGACCTTACTGTAAGTAAGAGTGGGTTCTATTGGCTGATAAGCAGAGCGCAGGGTTACCGTCTATTGGAGGAAGGATCAGTGAGAAGTATAAGGCTAGATTCTATTGGTGGTAGGTAGGTAAGGGAGGTAATTGTCTGGGCGGCTTGTTGCCTCTGCCTGCTAACCGAGGCCTACTCCTGGAAGCTTCTAGCTCCCATACATTCTGACCTAGGCCTGGGTTTTCAGCCTCTGAGACTTCCTGCTTAATGAGCTCACCCTTTCTTGTTCTTACTGAGCTCTGGGCTGACTGGTTCAACTCAGCTGTTCTGGCTCAAATTCCTCTCCCAGCTGACTGATTCAATCTGGCTTCTTTCTCAGCCCCTGAATTGCTCTGCTTGGTCTCAAACTAACTCAGCAATCTGTTCTAATCTTCTGGCTCCATTTCATTCTCTGGCTCATTGTCTTCACCTGTGTCTAGTTGGTTCTCTTTTTCCCCTTCTCTCTGTAAAACTCTGCTGGTAACACTGCCTCTTCTCTCTCTGTGTTGCCCCCTTTTCCTCCACTTCTCCCAAGAGTTGGGCGTATCCTATTCTGTCAAATCTTTCTCTGATTTGTCACTTTTTCTGCCACTCACTTAGACATCATTTCTAAACATGGGTGCTTCCTTCTGCATACTAACTTTACCTTCGTTGTTTGGGAGTTAAAGTGTGCACACCTGTACCTAAGCATTTCTTTTCTTGAAACTTGCTCTATACCAAGCTGGCCTTGAACTCAGCGTTTGTCTCTGTTTTCTGGATTAAAGGCATGTTTGTATTCTGGCTAGATTACACAGACCTAGAAGGCCTTTGGATGTGATCTCCTGCCAGAGCAGCCATGTTCTGAATTAGCATTCCTTTACAGGTAGAGGATGCAAAGAGCATGGGACTGCTTCCATAAGGATGGGCTTTCTTCACTGAGAGACAAAGCTCAGGATTAGGGCCCCGAACAATGCTCAGGGTACAGGTCGGGGGAATTCAGGGGAAGGCAGGCTCTTAATAGAATACTCCAGGATCATTGTTTGACCTCTTTCACTCTGGCATCAGGTGACCTGGCGCCATTCATTTCCTTCCAGTGAGGAAAGTAGACCTGTACGCCTGTGATCGACAATCCTGGTTTCTCCAATGCTCGTTCTAAACTGTGCTTTCTACATCACATAACACATGTGACTTTGAGAGCTGGTCATATGGTTGCCAGGGGACAGCTCCACAGTGACACTGGCTGCTTCCAGCACCCTGTGGGCCCTCATTGCAAATGTCACATGAACTGACTTAGTAATTCTTCAGTTCATTGTCTTGTGACCCATCAGTTTCTTTTCTTGTCCTCCCTCAGAAAAACAGAGACAAAGCAACTAAAAAAAAAAATAAAATAAACTCCAAAGCAACTCAGAACAGTACAAGAAAACCTGGAGGGCATATTCCTTCATTTTTTTTCCCTAATCCTCACCCCTTCTATTTGGCCTCTGCCACAACTGGCAGAGTAAGTGCTGACCTAGCATGAAAAGTCTCGTCTTGGGACACATGGCCTAGGCAGCAGCAGTAGCAGGAAGCACAGGAAGTCTCATGAGATGGCCTGTTTGTGACCACTTGCCAGCCTGCCTCTGCAGATGCATGAGGTCGACACGTTTAAGTCTCTGCTGAGTCTGCTAGAACAGACCCTCAGCTTTCAACTCTTTGCGCCTCATTCACAATTGGCACGGTAGCTGCAGAGTTCAACTGTCAGAGGCCAGACACAGCCTGTGGCTCTGGGGGGATAGTATAACAGGGGCGGGAAGGGTGGGGGCAGGCTGAGATCTTGTTTTAACACTGTGAGGAACTGGAACCCAATGTTGGCAATGTAGCAAAACCATGCACATTTTCTCTGCTAATGCTCCGGTGGCCCAATGGGTCAGACAATGCTAACAAGTCTTTGTGAGGTCACCGAGAGAGGAAGGTCATGGTCAGTTGCTGGGGTGCCAAAGAGCAGCTGATCACGAGGGGAAAGGGGAACAGTTAGGTTAAAGGCCAGAGCTGTCTTGTTTGGAAGGCACACAGGTGGAGCTTTGTGCCCAGGGCTTAGCACTTAGAGGCAATTAGCTACCTCGTCACACATAAGCTTCTGGATGAAGATGCTGGCACCATGACATCAGGCCACCAGATAGCCCAAAGTTTCATCTCTTTTTGAGAAAGGAAGAGAAGAAGGTTTGGAGGAAGAAGGGAGGAAAAAAGAGAGAGGGGGAGAGAGAGAGAGAGAGACAGACAGACAGACAAATAGATGATAGATAAAAGATAGGTAGATAGATGGATGATAGATAAATAATAGATGATAGATAGGTAGATTCATAGATAGATATAGATAGTAGACAGACAGATAGATAGATGATAGACAGACAGACAGATGATAGATTTTGTGTCCTGCCATAGGCACAGCTGCTCTCTGCGGGGTTTGCTTGGAAGCACTACATGGAAGCCAACAAAGAAAGACTGGACCAAGGCATAGTGATCAGGTAGGTCTCACTCCACCCAGCCACATGACCAGCTACTGGACACAGTTCTTGTTTTGTGTTGCATCCGACCACCTGATCACACATCTCAAGATCTGGAAGCCCGAGGTGGTCAGCCTCTATTTGGGCCGAGAGTATAGGCCAGACCTAGCTTCTAGTGACCCCAGGAGAGCTTCCATCTTCAGTCAAGCTCTCATGGACAGGAGTTTTTCAATAGGATGTCAGTTTGAATGATCCAATAGAATCTACCTTTAAACAATACTCTGCTGTTGCTGGGCCTGGTGGCACACGCCTTTAATCCCAGAACTTGGGAGGTAGAGGCGGGCAGATTTTCATGAGTTCCAGGCCAGCCTGGGCTACAAAGCAAGTCCAGGACAGCCAGGGTTACACAGAGAAACCCTGTCTTAGAAAAACAAAACAAAACAAAACAAAGCACAACAACAACAAAAACCAATTCTCTGCTAACCCTGGCTGTGACTCCTGTTTAAGAGTCTATACTCAGCTTCTGCTGGGTGGATGGGGAGCACATAGTGCACGGTTCAATGACTGGCTCTCTGTGGGAGGGCTACACCCTGCTGGGTATCACCGCCTGGGGAAATAGGGACTTCTCAGGAGCCTGACTACATAGTGCTCTTTCCAGCCTTTTCAGACAGACGCATTTTGGTTTTGTTTATGCATTTAAATTCTTTTGGAAAATGGTTTTCTTTTTAGAACTTCATACTTGAGTTTTCTTCATCTGTATTACTCCCACCCCCTCCCCACCCCCTCCAACTCCTAGAATGTTCTACTTCCCAACTTCATAATCTCTTCCTAATTATTAGTTACACACACACACACAAACACACACGCACGACGCACGCATGCACATGTACATGTACATATACATGTACATACACGTGTGTATAACCTACTAAGTCAGAAAGATTTAAAAAAATCTTCATTTATAAACTAGGACTCTCATAAAGTGTTACCTTTTTTTTTTTCTCTTAAAGTCTTCTTTTAATTAGGAACAAAATATCAAGAGATCCTGAGTAAAATGGAAAGTTTTGGAGGAGTCAGGGGACACAAAGGAGGATAAGAGGGTAGGGTGAATGTGGTGAAAGTGTAGTATGTACCTGAATAAAGATCTCATAATGAAGCCGGGCACAGTGGCCCACACCTGTAATCCCAGCACTCTGGGAGGCAGAGGCAGGCAAATCTCTATGAGTTCGAGACCAGCCTGGTCTACAAAGCAAGTCCAGGACAGCCAAGGCTACCCAGAGAAACCCTGTCCTCAAAAAACATTATTATATATAATGATGCTAATAAACACTGGGTGAACAAAATGAACAGATGGTTTTAGGTTTTTGCTCATGATCAGTATATTTTTAAGTGATATCCAAACTATTTCCTGCCGTGATACTGTTGCTGCTGAAAAAGACAGGCAGAAGAGAAGACCCTTGAGCAGAGCTCTGCGCCAGGCACGTGATCCACAGCTTCACCGCGTGCGATTAGGGTGTCTGCACACTCATATGTTGGAGGGCAGTTCTTACAGAACCCAGCTCTTGGGTCTCACCCAGCCAAACCTCAGAGGTTTGGGAGACTCAGCTTGGTTCCTTAGGGTCAGCTTCACTTCCTGCGCCCCCCCCCCCCAAGGACTGATTTGGCTCCTCTAGGGCTCCTCACGGGCCTTGCAAGCCCACCCTCTCCTTCTAGGGACTTAAAGTCCAGGATACAGGGCGTGCATAGCCCACATAGAGAACATGCCAAAACAAAGCCCTGTGAAACTCCATCCCCTGCTCTGGGTGAGGGTCCTGCCTGGCACGGACTTCTGAGACACTGAGCAGGAGCCATGTGATTTTTCTGTACCAAGATTAACTAAGGAAAATATAAAGCCATTGTAAATACACTTGAGGACATGGGGGAGCTGTTGAAATTTGCATTCATAACTGGTCAAGCACTGAGGGGGAGATTGAGGACACTCAACTATTTAATACTTTAGCTTATAGTTTAGACCTTAGTCATATTAGGGGAGGATGAACAGCTATTCTAAGATATTCTAAGACAGTGGTTCTCGACCTTCCTAATGCTGCATCCCTTTAATACAGTTCCTCATGATGTGGTGACCCTCCCACCAACCATAAATTATTTTCCTTGTTACTTCTTAGGTGTAACTTTGCTACTGTTATGGATGGTAGTGTAAATATTTGTGTTTTCTGATGGTCTTAGGTGACCCCTGTGAAAGGGTCGTTTGCCCCCACAAAGGGGACCTGCAGGATGAGAAACACTTTTTTTTTTTTTTTTTTTTTTTTTGAGACAGGGTTTCTCAACAGGCGTGGTGGCACACGCCTTTAATCCCAACACTCGGGAGGCAGAGGCAGATGGATCCCTGTGAGTTCGAGGCCAGCCTGGTCTACAATGTGAGGCCAGGACAGTCAAGGCTACATAGAGAAACCCTGCCTCGAAAAACCAGAGAGAGAGGTGAGGGGAGGGTTTCTCTGTGTAGCTCTGGCTGACCTGGACTCACTTTGTAGACCAGGGTGGCCTTAAACTCACAGAGATCTTCCTGCCTCTGCCTCCCAAGTGCTGGGAAAAAAGTTCCCTGCGGGGAACACTAGTCTAAGAAATTATTTAATGGAGAAATGTTATTTCTTCTTTTATTAAATATTTATTTATTTGTTTATTTTTATGTGTATGAGTGTTTTGCCGGCATGTGTGCATGTGTACCATGTGTGTGCAGCGCTCAAGGAGGCAGAAGAAGGTGCTGACCCACTGTAACTGAGTTACAGACAGTTGTGAGCCACCCTGCTGGGGCCTCTGGAAGAGCAATCCGTGCTCTCAATCACTGAGCCATTGCTACAGCTACAGGAGGTGTCAGTTCCTGGTCACAAAAAGCAAACCTGGACTAGAAAGCTGTGACTTCTTCCTCTGTTTCTCAAGGTCATAAGTCCCTAGAAAAGCACAATTAAAAAGTGGCCAAAAGATCCAGAGAAGGGGACCTCCTCTTTGCACCTTTGTTGTCTTATTCTTCCACTTTTACTTAAAAGCCATTTTACTAAGGTACAGTTTGTTGTACTGCAAAGTTAACATTATTTATAATAATATAAGACAAGCAGTGGGTCAGACTTTACAGGTCTGCGTGGACATTCCAGGTGAGCGCCTCACAGCTTCCCCAGCTGTAATGGAGCTAAATAAAGCACCCGCATGCTTTCCTCAACACACGGCTGCTGTTTGCACAGTTCTGATAATTCTGCACCTGCCTCCTTTGCTCCACAGCCTACAGATCAGATGAGGACCACACCCAGTACCACTGTCTCATTGGTGAACAACTTTAAAACTGAGTCCCTGGGTCTTTATAGCAAAAATGGCTTATCTATTGTGATCTTGGTAGGGGCGTTATTAGTCTGGACCTTTCCTCACTTACAGCTGACCCACACTCAGGTGGTGTTTTGACAACCTAACAGCTATCAATCATAATCCCTTGATTGCCCTGCAATGCCTTGATGTCAACAAGGGTGGAGAGCCTAAGCCACTCTACACCCCCAAGGTCAGCCGGAAGCTACGTGACTTGATGTCTACCTCCTAAGTGATGCTAGGGTTTCAACTCTTGAGAGGAGAGCATCGAGTAGCTAGACAGATATTAGCAGGCTTGGAAGCCATTGAGGACAGAGCTTTTCCCCTTCACAGCACCCTCCTTTCCCAAACCCCTGATACCAGACACTGTCCTGAGACCCCCGATGAGGACCAGCTCTTGTTTAGCAGGGAAGAGCAGAGAAAACGTCGACAACACTTTCACCTAGCTAATAACACAAAAGTTAGGATGTCAGTCAGAGCCACACCATTTTGTAAGCTTCTTCATTTTGGTTGAACGATGACAGTCCCAGTAATCACAGTAATTTGGTTTCCAGAAGTAAGTTAAGTCATTTCTTGATTTCTCTGCCGCAGGGAACTCCAGCCAGGAAAGATGTTTACCGATCAGCTAACATTCCTTACCTGACTACTCACTGGGTATTCCCAGCAATGACCAGCTGGGAGCCAAAAGGGCAAGTGTTCAACCTCCTCTCCCACATCGACTACCCAGCTTGTTAATAGAATTCTGACTCTTCCACATACCTCCCTCTGCAGGTCCCTCCCCCCCCCCCCCCCCCCCCCCCCCCCCCCCCCCCCCCCCCCCCCCCCCCCCCCCACATAAAGGTCTGCCCTGCTGTTAAACCACCCATTCTCTTGTCCTTCTTTCCTTCTCATTGACTTTTCACAGTTGATAAGTAATAGTGGAGTTTTAGAATGCACTATAGGAGTCTTATACACAATTGGCACAAACTATGCAGAAATACTGACGATCACAGTGACCCTGTGACAGCACAACACTTCCACTTTTAGTATTCAGCCTTTCCCTTACAAAGATGAGCGCAAGGTTTTGATTGAACAAATACGTGGCCTCTATCCCTTGAGATTGGGATTTTTTTTTTTTTTTCTTTTTGGAAATCAATATTTTAGGTTAAGGAAGAGGAGTCATCGTGAGTCCTTATGAGTTGTTCTCATTCAAGTGCCCCTGCTTGCTGTCTTATGATTCTGGGAAAGGAGCATCTTGTGATTTTAGAGAGCCCCAATGGAAACTTAAAGGGCAGTCTGGGTGAGAAACCATTGAACAGGATTTTGATTTTCTACCGTTTGATCCTATTTATGTGTGTGTGGCCATGTTAGACGAACCATAAGCGAGATCTGTAGGAACAAGGTAAACTAAAGACTTATCAGTGACAGCCCGCTAGTCTCTGTACTCTGAAAGATTCTTTCAATATATATTATTGTAGCTGTACAGTGGTGGCGCACCCCTTTAGTCCCAGCACTAGGGAGGCAGAGGCAGGCGGATCTCTGAGTTCAAGGCCAGCCTGGTCTCAGAGTGAGTTCTAGGACAATCATGCTACATAGAGAAACCCTGTCTCAAAAACCAAAACCACACACACACACACATACACATACTCACACATAATTGTGTAAAAGTCCACATTTCAAATGTTGTGTCCAATTGTTTGTTGATAAATGGTTTGTAAAATTAAGGTTATTATTTTATAATGTGTTTCACTTTAACTCTATAAATGAGAAAATTATTGAGTGTGTCAAAAAGAAAAAAAAATATTGACACTTGAACACAGGGCCTCTAAGACATGTTCCTCCAAAAGACATGTTGCTCCAAAGTCATGAGCAAGGTATTTGCCTTGTTCTTGTCCTTGAGGCCATTAAGTAAGTTACATAGCGGAGACATTCTCAGCATTAAGGTGGGTGTAATGGAGACTGGTTCAGGGTTAGAAGTACCTGCCACATGCCTGGTGATCTCAGTTCCTTCGTGGGGACTGTCCCCTCAATGGAAGTAGAGAAACTAAACTCCTAGAAGTTATCCTCTGACCTCCACATGTGCACTGTGGCTCTCACACAGGTAAGTGGGATAGCTTTTAGATGGGGGATATTAATCATTATTTTAACAACGTGAAGAGCACTTGTGATACTAAGTTAGATAAAAGCAGCTTTCAAAGAGCTAAATGCTTATCTTTCTATCATTTGCTGTCACATGTAATTTGACCCATGGGTCTCAGTCCTGTTTCACAAAGGGAAAATTTAACAAACTGCATTACTAACATCTGTATTCTTATTTTGGTTACATTCTTATCTCAGTAGCAAGATGCCAGCAGAAATGTCAACAAAGTGGCCTCAGCAAAGTGACTCAGACATCTCTGAGAGGATTTGTCTTTCCCAGGTCATTCAACAGCATTCTGTCTAACCTTGCCTTCATTCTCATACTATTAAAAATACCCATTTCCTGGGGCTGGAGCGATGGCTCAGAGGTTAAGAGCACTGACTGCTCTTCCAGAGGTCCTGAGTTCAATTTCCAGCAACCATATGGTGGCTCACAACCATCTATAATGAGAATCTTCTGGCCTGCAGACAGAGCACTGTAGACATAATAAATAAATAAATAAATACCCACTTCCAGGGCCCAAGGGAAATGTCGTCATTTCATTACACATCGTGCCAGTGACATAATGGTTGCTGCTGTGGGCACGAATGAGCAAGTGGTTATGAACACAATGTGTGGACCGTAAAGCTTCGAACACACGTGGGTGATGCTCAATTTGGTGGAGATGATGTCATCAGCGACAGTGATACACAGCAGTCTTCTAACCACAGACAAATAGGAGAGCCCGAGAACTACTGGTCCCTACCTGGGTAAGAAATGCACTCAAGGAGTCATGGTGGCCCCTGAGTGAATATCCCACAGGAGGAAGCCAAGACTGGACAACTGGAATGATGGTGGCTCCAGGTGTCCTTGTCAACCCTGTCAAACCTGAGGGCTTCAAAAGAACTCTGCCTCGCCGGCACACTTGGTTTTAGCTATTTTATACCCAGCCTTGTATGTGCTCTCTTGTTTACGTTCGTCCTCTTCCTGCTCCCTCTGGGTGGCTTCCACTCTCTTGACCCTATGGTAGGTGTCAGCATTGGTCAGTGAGGGAAGCAGAATGGTAGAACTGGACAGTGAAGAAGGATTGTCATAGTCCGAAGACATGCTCTTCATCAGCATAGTGAGGTCTAAAGAGAGCAGTCTGGGTCCCAAGGATGTCACTCTCTTGAATGTTGCTGTTGCAGAAAGTGCATTTCTCCTCCTCCTCCTCCTCCTCCTCCTTCAAAGATTATTTATTATTTATTATGTATACAGTGCTCTGTCTGCATGTACTCCTGCAGACCAGAAGAGGGCACCAGATCTCATTATAGATAGTTATGAACCACCGTGTTGTTGCTGGGAATTGAACTCAGGACCTCTGGAGGAGCAGCCAGTGCTCTTAACCTCTAAGCCATCTCTCCAGCCCATGGGCTTCTTATAAAAACAATAATATTCACTTCTTCCCCATCCCTCTTTTTCCTTTTGCCCTCCAGTCTTCCACCATAGGACAACCCAGCAAGGTCATTGCCAGATGTCAATGCTTTCTTGGCCTTGGGCCTTCAGTCTCAGGCATGCTAGGTTAGCCAAACCAAACAAAGTAAGACATTTGGGACTGTTCCACAGCATACCACTTACAGCCCACTGACGGCTCACTCCCTATTGGCTGAGTTCTTTGGAGACAGCTGTATACTCGGGAGGACACCTGGCCTTGTTCAGAATCAGCAATTGACTTTATGTGTGGCTGTGGAACATCAGTCTTGCTTCCTGTTTGGCAACTGGGATTAAGTGTACCTACAGGATCTTAGAAATCTGCGGGCTGAAACTTAGCTACCGTTGCTGCTTTAGTGACAGTTTGAAAAACAGAATACCCTACTGCTTGTTTCCCACTGCTTTCTGAGAATGCTAGTCGGCCTCAAAAGCTTGGCGCGGGCCTACCCTATGGATGGAATGCCTGGAGATTGTTCGCTCCTTTGACAAACTCACTGCTGGCTCATCACCAGGTGCTGTGCCTGATGCTCTGGAGGCGGCAGAGGGGGTGCCATGATTAGAGGCACAGGAGTTTTCTTCTGCTTTGTTTGGGGAGTTTCCACCTTGTTGAGGTAGTCTTACTTACTGTGGCCAGCTAGTCCCCACTTCCCATCTCACCACAGGAGTGCTGGAGTTACTGACGCACGCCTCCACATACAGTGCTTTTACCTTGGTGCTTGAGACAGAATTCAGCTGTGTGCAACAAGTCCTTTTTACCTGCTGAACCATCTCAGCAGCAGCACCCCCTGACACTTCATTCTTACTGTTTCTTTTGGAGGCAGGTTCTCTCACTGACCCTGGAACTTGTTCTTGCTGCCACCTAGACTAGCTGCCACCCTCCATAGCTGGCCTTATAGTTTGCTGTGCTTTCTGGGGATCAGAATTCAGGCACCTTCGCTTGTGCAGCAAGCCCTTTGCACACCAGGCCATTTCCCCAGCCCCTTTATTAACATTTTAAAGTACAAACTCTGGTGAGAGTTTAACAGCTCAAAACTAGAGACAGGTCTAAAAGAATGCTCTGAGATCTGTTGCAAAACCAAGCATTCTCTTGGGCCTTTCTACAGCTTTGAACCACTCAAGTCTTGCCAGGTTTTCTGCGCTGCTTTGAGTCGGGTGTGGAGGGGAAGGTGGAGCTCTACAGAGACTTCCTGAAGGCTTTTGCTCCCCTCTCTCTCTCAGCCCTGCTGGCTCACTGCAGAGTTGTGTCCCTGAAGAGTCTGTTTCCCACGTGGTCAGTGTGGCCTCCCACAGGAAGCTGGAGCTTTGTAGATGCAGGCTGTTGCAGGAGGCCAAGAGGGAGGGACACAGTGTTCTCTCCTCTTCTGGAGCATGGCCTGATAAAAGGTTATCTTCCTTCTGACTTTAAGAGCTGGTGGATGAAGGGGTTAGTTTGTTTCACCTTGGGGAAGCTAGAGGTGACAGATCGCAACGTTTAACAACAAAACCACACAGCTTCAGATTTCCTCAGGCAACGGCAAGAGTAAAGGAACAGAACTGGAAGAGAAGATAATTTTTAAAAAAATAATAATAATTAAAAAACTAAAACCCAACCAGCCAACAAACAACAGCCTCTGTAAGATACAAACAAAACAATCATCGATAAGGGTGTGTGCGACACACATACACACACACACACACACACACACACACACACACGGGGTGGGGCGAAGATGTGAGGGGCGGAGGGTCTGATGCTGTAGCTCCTGACAGACCCTACTTAGTATTCTATAGAGGATCAGCTTTGCCTATGAAGATAGGGACATACAGGTGAACAGATTGGATATCAATCCAGATAATATTCTATGTGAGTGTATATATGTGAATGTGCACACGTGTGTGTATGTGTGTGAATGTGCACACATATGTGTGTGCACACATCTGTGCCAAACAGAGGTCACTCTCAGGTATCATTCTTCAAGAGCTGTCTGTCTTGTTTTGGGGACTAGATTTTTTCACTGGGACCAGAATTCACTAGTTAAGCTAGGCTGGCCATTGGCAAGCCTCAGAGACTTGCTTATTCCCATCTGCCGGTGCTGCAGTTAGCAGTGCGAGCCACCGTGTCCAGCATTTTCTCTGGGTGCAGGGGGTCAAGCTCAGCTCTTGCGCTCCAGCAGCAGGCACTTCGCTGACTGAGCTGTCTCTCCAGTTCCCTGATATTCTGTTTCTATGACATTCTACACTTCCCCTGTCTGGCCTTATGCTTGGCACTGCACCTTCTGGTTATGTGTGCTAGGAAGGCTCTACCCCAAAGCCCCTTCCAAAGATGTGCTTCTCCACAAACTGTGCTGCTCCACAGACTGTGCTGCTCCACAGACTGTGCTGCTCCACAGACTGTGCTGCTCCACAGACTGTACTGCTCCACGGACTATGGTACTGTTTGAAGGTATCTTGGACTTTCCTCCAAAGTGATGTTCATCCCAAGACCCCTACTTGGCACACACAGAAAGACAAGAGTCCACCAAGTACCATAGGCTTGGCCAGGAGTAACTTACTCTGCCTATATTGCTGACTGGCTGAGGCTGTGAAACCAGAGCAGGTAGCTTAACCTGTTTTGTCCTTGTTATCTTCACTTAAACCATCTGGGATCTTTGCCTAGATAAACTCTGAGATCCTTCTCAGCACTGACAGCGTATCATTTGCTGTCATTTGTGTCCTGTCGGTGCCAGAGCTGTCTTAGGTTCAGTCACATGAACAACAGCGATTGTTGTCATGTGGGTCCTAGTGCTCTCCAACACTACTGTGAGATCTCTCTCTACACAACTTATTTCTAGGACTCGCCTCGGAAACCTTACAGGCGCTCAGGTGGCCCCATATGGCCTCCGCCATGGGCTTCCTCTTTGGCTGTGCCCCTCTTATGGACATTGACCAGCCAAGAAGCCATTTAAGGACCCTTAACAGCAGCGCTGCCAACAGCATTCCTGATGGTGCTGATGTCGGCCAATGCCACTGTCCCCAAGCTACAGACCAACAAGATGTTAGTGTCAGAGGTCAGTATGCCCCGAATGCCTCTACACTAGTGCAGAAGAACAGGACTCCTTCCTAGTGTCAGCTGCCCTTTGCCATCCGGTGTCCAGTCAGTTGTACAGTTGACATCCCCTCTAACTTCTGGAATGGTCTAGGCTGTTGTCCCTTCAGTTTGTAGCTCTTCCTTCCTTGGCTGGAAGTCTGGGAAATTGAACTCTGTTCTGCCCAAAGATCTATTCTGCCACCAACGTCTCCTTCTCAAGTGACTCTTGCCCCACCTTTGGGTCACACACACACACACACACACACACAGAGGTCTGAATTCCTGGAATGAGCACGACTTAGGCTGAAGTGGGAGGATTTTGATATGCTATTTAAGGGGGAAAAAAAGAGAATCAGGAATTTTGAAGCTATTCATCTTGAAGACTATTCATGGAAGCAGGAGAATTAAACACTGTATCCTTGAATATAGAGCATCCACTCAGGAGGCTGGGCTATTGTTTTCTTCATAATGACAGTGTACCTCTGGGGCCTTGTGGAGTCGGCATAGGCGTCTGCTCAGCACAATCGCTCAGTGCCTATCAGGTATCAGAAGGAAACGAGAACAAAGCTGTATTGGCAGGAAGCCCGAGGCCTGACCCAAACTCAGCAGAAACTTATTTTGGGAAATAGTTCCTATCCAGCCACCTGTGGCCAGTCAACCCGATTCTTAAGTCAGCCTGGACTGGGAGAGGAAAACTCCTGATAGCCCAGGCAAATGGCCTTCGTGTTGCTGTTCCATTTAAGAGGACGACTGCGAAGAGAAGCGTAAGGCCGGCGGGCAGAGCCACAATCCACAGTTCTGCTTGGCCTTTTCCCCTCTCTAAGAGCAGATACTGTTAGAGTGAAAGATGGATTCTAGTTAAGCGCGTGGGTCAGTAGTAAAGCGTTCCTGTTTGGCTACCTGGTCTCTTGATTAACTGAGGGCTCAATGAAGGTTGGAATTCCCAAGAGGGTGGACTTAGGATTGTTAAGAAATGTGGTTCATTGCCTGAAAAAGATTGTAGACGTGGACCCCAAAATAAGTGGATTATCAACAACTCCTGCTCCTTTTCATAATTGCATGGACGGTTCTAAAGTAGACTGAAGGCAGTAGGAGGGAAGACAGAGAGTACTGTGACTATTTAAGCTAAAGTTTGACTCAGGATTCTGTGGTCAGGTGTTTCATGATGCTCACCTAATAAATCAATTCATTCTTTTGAGCATGTCAGGGAAAGAAAATTTGGAGGACTCCTATAAAGGAGAGCAGAGATGAAGCTCCACCTGGAAAAAGACAGACCTGCCACTCCTGAGCAAGGCACCTCCCGCGGATGGCGGTGGCCTCTAGGAGTCCCTTCATCTGCCTCCGCCATCCGCTCCACGCACGTTCACGGAGCCCTGTGACTTGCTAAGGAACCAAATAGACGCCCTGCTTCCTTGGGCTTTCGGCCTGGCAGAGGAGACAGGCTGTCAGGACACGGACACATTATGTAATGGTGCTTGTAAGTTCGAGGGAGGAGACGCACAAGGTGCTATGAAAACAAATAGCAAGAGCGGTCAGGGGTTAGAAAAATTTCCACGAGGAAAGCTGAGCCCCCTGAGGGATTAGCCAGATGCAGGGGTGGGGAGCTAAGGGACGCTTGAGCAGGAAGCAGTAGCATTGGTGAAGGGAGAGGCAGCCGAAGAAATCTCCGAGAAATGGAGTTAGCAGTGAGTGCAGTGAGCAAAGGTAAATGCGGAGGAAACAAAACAAAATCACACCCAGCACCACCAGGGTAAAAGCCTGCTCCTAAAAGCTACCAGCGGGAGGTTGGAGTGTGTGCGTGCAGGGCCTCTCCGCTGCACCCGAACTGAAAGTACTAGGCTTTGTGAGGAAGTAGGAATCCCAAATCCCCTACTCCACACTTGCAGGATGATAATGCCGGCCAGAAAGATGCTGTGTTTTGTTTGTTTGCTTGCTTATTTTAAGACAAAGACCTGCTATGTAGCTCAGGCTGTTCTCAAAGCCATGGCTTCCCAGCTGAGCCTTCCAAGTGTTGGGAGCCCAGCTGTAATGGCACCAGGTCCAGTCTGAGAGTTCTTCATCGTAATGCAACTGTCAGCTGGAAGAAAAGCAGTGCTAGAAGCGGGGATACAAGTAGAGGGACTGAGCACCTGAGAACAGGCAGTGTCAAGACACGTTGCATTATTTTATTTAGTATTCCAGTGTACCGGGATTGTGGATAGTATACATAATATATTATTCTAGAGAACGTGACCCTGGGAAGGAGAGGAATCTATCCCCTCTCTCTAAAGGAAGGTGGAGGCCAGCCTTCTTGGCCTCCGGTGACTTCCACACCATGGGGGGTGAAGGGTGGGGGGGTTGTGGGGTGGGGGTGGGGGGTTGTGGGGGTGGGAGAGGGGTTGTGGGGGTGGGAGGGTAGGGCCAGTTTCCCCGCTGTGCTTCACATTGTTGGCAGAATGCAAAGCTCATCAGGTCCAGCCTGTCTAGAGAAGAAAGCATGGGTTCAGGGACTATTTTTTTTTTTTTTTAAGGTTTTTTTTTTTTTTTTGAGACAGGGTTCCTCTGTGTATCCCTGGCTATCCTGGACTCACTTTGTAGACCAACCAGGTTGGCCTCAAATTTACAGAGTTTTGCTTACCTTTGCCTCCTGAGTACTGGGATTAAAGGTGTGCACCACCATGCTCAAGGACTTTTATGCACTGGGAACACTCATGGAATGTACGGCTGGCTCAACATTGCTGTTCTATGAATATCTCTACTTGTTGCTGTTTAAAAATAAATAAGTAAAAAAGCAATAGGACACATAGTTTGTAAATCATGAGGACTCCCAAAGGATACATAAATGTACATAAATTCCGGCTTATTTTTCTTGAGTTTCACCTTTAAAAAATTTTTTTTTCATAAAAAATTAAAAGTTGAAATATGTAGTAAGAAGGTGGGTATGGCGGTGCACGCCTTTAATCCCAGCACTGGGGAGGCAGAGGCAGGTGGATCTGTGAGTTTTAGGCCAGCCTGGTCCAAGAAATCCAGGGCTACACAGAGAAACTCTATTTTGAAAAATAAACAAGGAAGAGGAGGAGGAGGAGAAAGAAGAGGAGGAGGAGGAGGAGGAAGAAGAGAAACAAAGAGAGAAAGAAAAAGGAAAAATATATAGTAAGATATTTCTATTATAACACAGCAAAACATACTCTCTAAATGACACAGTTTCTAAGGAAGCCATCACACTTTAATGTGTTTTGTATTTTGAGGGCCCTTAAGGGAGTCCACACTTGTATGGAGCATCACACTTAGGCCTCGTACATGCCCTTCTACATTCTTTTTAACAAAGTACAAAGTGCAGTTACTTAATGCTCTAGTAAAATGCCATCTTCAGAGTAATATCCATATTTTGAACTAGTGGGACAATACTGTGCAACAGGAAGATCAAAATAGTAAGTGACTCTGGCATTTACTGTTACCCCATTGCTTCAAATAGATTTTTCTTTTCTTTCTTTTTTTGTTTTTTGTTTTGTTTTGTTTTTGTTTTTGTTTTTCAAGACAGGGTTTTTCTGGGTAGCCTTGCTTTGTAGACCGGTCTGGCCTGGAACTCACAGAAATCCGCCTGCCTCTGCCTCTGGAGTGCTGGGATTAAAGGCGTTCGCCACCACCTCCAGGTTTCAAATTCGTTTGACTGTAAGTACGTGACTTCCATCTTCTGGTCTCAGATTCGGCATCTGGGAGACAGGGGAACTGTACCTGATGTTCCCCTGTGGTCACGTCCAGCTTTGGGGTTCAGGGAGACAGTAGACCTTGGAGGTATATCCACAACCCGCCCACCCGTCCCTTTTTGATTAATAGCCTCCAGCTGTCATTCTCACCCGCTGACTCCCTTAATTTGAGTTGCTAGCCCTTCCCTACTGGATCGTGAAATACTAAAGGGAACAGTTAAGATCTTCAATGCCTGGGCCGGAGCGCCCCCTGGGCACACAGAGCTGAACTGTGACGTCCTTGGACTGACTCAGGCTTCTGGGAAGCTGGTGTCTAGGGTCAGCATCAGATCCTTGAACTTCCCAGTTTGTACTGTGAGGCAAGCACTGAGGGACTTTCCTGACTTGGGCAGGGAGGGTGCAGGGAAGGAGACGGGGAGGGAAGAGGTGGCACACTGTCCAAGCAGGCACTGCAGAGGTTATGCAGGGTTGCTCCTTCAATGGACACAGTGTTAGAATGGGGGTGAGGTGGGTTGGGGGTGGAAGATATGCTAGAGACTGGGGAGTTGCTGTTGCTGGCATGGAAAATTCAGGAGCCACAATAAAGAACTATCATATATGCCACTATCACTGCGGTAGTGGCTCAAGCCTTTAATCCCAGCACTTGAAAGGCAGAAGCAAGCAGATCTCTGAGTTCAAGGTAACCCTGGTCTACAAAATGAGTACCAGGACTGCCAAGGCTATACAGAGAAACCCTGTCTTGAAAAACAACAAAACAACAGCAGCAGCAGCAGCAGCAGCAGCAGCAGCAATCACTGTTAGAACAGAACAACCCGTTATGTGTCAATTATTTATGTCCCTGTTACTACTCTCCTGTTACAATGAATCTCATGTGTTCATTTAAAAAAATTATTCTGTGTTCATAACATTTTTGCTGAATGTTCATTTCCCCCGTTTTTTACACTTACCTCCTATATCTGTAGCTCACATAACCAAAGCTTTGTGTCATATTATGGTACAGTGAGACATTTTGTCTCTTTGTGTGCTGTGGTGTGTGTACAGTGTACATTGTGTCAATGTAGTACTTATGGCATATGTGCACTATTTCCCGGTGTGTCTCTGTGGTATACATATGTGATACATACAGCACATATGTATTATGTGTTTAATATATATTCCTATCTCTGTCTGGTATATTTGAGTGCTTGTGTGTGTAGTACCTATGACTCTGTGTATATTTGTGTGTCTGTTTCTATATGGCATGAGTGTTACTGTGTGTGTGGTGTGTATATTTGTGGTGAATCTGTTTCTGTTTCTGCATGTGTTTACATGGTTTGTGTATGTGTGTGCATCGTAATGCAACTGTCAGCTGAAATGTGAGTGTATGTGTGTCTGTGTGTCTGCGTGTGCATGCATGTGTGCGTGTGTGCTCATGCTGTGTACATGTTATTGACTCTGGCATCTCAGGTCCATATTCAGGCCTCAGCAACCATTCTAGACAGTGAGATTTCCCAGGAGTATCTGCGACTGTGCCCAGCATCTAAGACAGAGTTAGGCAAAACACTTTGCATGATAGGCACTTGAGAACCTGCACAGTCACTGTGGGCTGCGGGCGTGGGGGTGGGGGAGTGACATGCTCAGCTTTTGCCGAGGCCAGCGTCTGTGGTTATCAGCAGTCAGCACACTCAAGAACCATTATCATAGGCCACAGAGTGCTTGACTTTACACAGTATGCGTGCTTTCTCTAAGACATATTTTCATTCCTTACTGAAGACAAAAAGTCTCTTGGGTGGGTCAGTTGGTCCTTTTCCTCATTAGGCCAGTCTGCGTCAGTGCCATCAGCCTTTTTTTTTTTTTTCCAGGCGCAGGAAGAGGTGGCACAGATCCAAAGGTGGCCTTTCCCCTAGATTCTAGGCACAGTTCCGACTTGTGTCCACACAGCTCTGCCTCGCCCTGTGCGGTAAGCAAGCCTCCTTGTGTGGCTCAACCTCCTACCTCCTGACCTGGGTCCTGCACAGAAGGCGAGACAGTCCTGAGGCTCTCTGTCTAATCTCATTAAGTGAATTCCTCCAATAACCGCCAGGAAGTGTGGCCATACCCTATGTCAGATGCAGGGAGCCGGAGGAAATGGGTGGTTGAAAGCTTGGCTCAGAATAAGATAGAAGCTGTGCCCACGCAGTGTGACTCCTTACTCTGTGACTGGGACACACAGACTTGGGTCTGGCTGTGGGCTCTGATTCCTCAGTTGTACCTGCCTCACTAAGTGCTGGCAGTGAACCTGGCAAAGGGGTCTTAACCAAGCCCATGGGACGTGACCTTTAAGGGGCAGTGTGTGGATTGGTTTCCTCGGTCTAGCCTCCTGTGGGAGAACGGGTTGGGAGTAGTGCTCTTCCCAGACTCTTTGGTAGTCAAGGTTCTAGAAATAAATCATCCTCTATCTTCAGTGTTGGATGTGCAAGGCCAGGGGTGGGCTGTGCGCCCATGTGTGGAGGCCAGAGCCAGAGGAAGATGTCAAGCATCCATGTTTGGTCACTTCCAGCCTTTGTTCCCGGGAGGCAGGGTCTCTCACTGAACCTGGAGCTAGGCAGCATCCAGCAGCCTCCTGGCTCGCTGCCCCAGTGCTGGGGTCATAGGTGCTTATGCATCGACAGCTGCTTGTTCTGTGGAGCCTCACGCTTGTGAAGCAAGTGTTCTCACCTGGTGAGCCATTTCTCCAGGGCAACCATTTACATCTCAGTTCTTTCCCCCTCACTTCCAAATAGCCAAGATCTGCACATACTGACCTTTCACACTTCAGCCTCTTCCGGGGCCAGGAAAATGGGATTCCCTTTACTTAGTGCTTTTTTTCACTATCTGAACAAATTAAAAACAAAACAACAACAACAACTTCCACCACTACCAACAAAACTGTTTCCAGGAACTGAAACACTGCATCCTTCACCTGATTGAAAAGTATATGTGAACACTCCCAGCAGGCTTCTGAACAATTCTTTGATAAGGAGACAAGTAAGACCTTCCTTCGGCTGCATCTCCAAGTGGAAGTACAGCATACCAACTAGCGACAGCTGGCCTGCCTTTGTTAGGGACTTGGGCGCCTTGGTTATAGAAAATAGATACATTTGAATGTCTGTGCATAATAATTCATTATAACGATAATCACCATCATTGTCATAATCATCTCCCAGGAGCTAAAGCAATGGGTTGGTGGGAAAGAGCACTGAATGCTCTTCCAGAGAACCAGAGTTTGATTCCCAGCAACCACATGCTGCCTCACAACAATCTGTAATTCCAGTCTCTGGGTTCCTGTAATTCCTTCTTCTAGCTCAGAAGGCACAGGGTGTAGGGATAGAAAGGCAGGTACAACATCCATAGACACAGATAAAACAAAAATATTTAAAAGAAAATCTCCCAACAACAGATCATTGCACACACAGGCTTTTTAGGAGAGGTATTGTTCCTGTTTCAAGGGAACAGGCTGTAAACTGGGTGTGGTGGCCATGTGCCTCGTCCTTAGACAACTTGGGTCCCCAAACCTTCATTAGGGTTGACGAGGGAACGAAGAAATGACAAATCAGAGACATAAAAAAGCTGAGATTGAATGGACTGAACTCTTTGATGGGGAAGCCACAGCAGCCTGGAAGGGCAGCATGGTTATTACATCCAGGTGAACAAGGAGGCAGGTTATTACATCCAGGTGAACAAGGAGGCAGGTTATTACATCCAGGTGAACAAGGAGGCAGGTTATTACATCCAGGTGAACAAGGAGGCAGGTTATTACATCCAGGTGAACAAGGAGGCAGGTTATTACATCCAGGTGAGCAAGCAGGCAGGTTATTACATCCAGGTGAACAAGGAGGCAGGTTATTACATCCAGGTGAACAAGCAGGCAGGGTTACTGTACACAAATGAACAAGGAGGCGGGTTTAGTTAATCCCAGTAGGGACGGTCTCTGTAGGGAGGCCATCTTCGGGCCATAAATATCTGGGGGGAGAAAGCTATGGTGCACATGCTCTGTATATACCATTTCCCTGAGCCTAGAAGGGGCTTTGTCATACCTATGCCAACTCTCTTTCTCCAAGCCATCTAAAAAAAAAACCCCAAACTCAATGTCCTTCCCTTCTACTTCCTGTGTGTCTCTCTCTCCATCCTCCTGACTTCCTCTTACTCTCTGTGGGTTTTTTCCTATGTTCACTCCCTGTCAACTGTTCTACCTTTTGGCCTATGGCTGACTTTATTTTATCCTGTTTACAATATCCAAGCAGAAAACTCTTGGATTCAAGGTGTGTGCTTAGGGCTGAGCGACACCACAAGTAGAAATAGGGTTTTCCAGTAAACAAAACAATCTCGGGGGTTCATACTGTGATCAAATCGCCTGCAACACTTGCCTTTTAGAACTTGGGGAGAAGAATGTTTCCTTTGGACCTGACAGTTATGAGCCAGCTTGAGACACACCATTAATTAATTAATCATAATCAGAAGAGCAGGTTGAAGCCAGAGTTCCCAAGGTGAGCAACCCGTGATTTTCTACGGGTGTGCATCCCAGTTCTCCTCTGTTGGAACAGAGAGCATGGACACGTCTCTCCCTGCATCCTTTACTTGCCGCAGATGTGAGTGAGGAGCTGCCTTTGTTTTCCTAGGCTGCACGAGGAACATAGGGTCCACCTGAGGTGAGTAGGGGTGGTGGAAACAGGGTCCTATTGAGGAGATGGGATCTCACTCTAACCCTCTCTAGGATTCACCACCACCTCCTAATGCCCAGGTTTTAGGCCACATAAAGTTTTATAACTTGAAAAGGCCAGAGTCTAACTTTTGAGCTCCATGTTTCTTTTTCTTTCCCCCTCATCCCTGAGACAGGGTTTCTCTGTGTAACAACAGCACTGGCTGTCCTGGGACTCACTTTGTAGACCAGGGCAGCCTTGAACTCACAGAGATCTGCCTGTCTCTCTGCAGGCAGGAGTGCACCACCACACCCAGCTAATTTTTCTTTTCTTGGTCTTTTCCTTTCTTCCTTTTGCCTCTTTGAGAGAGCGTCTCTACCATATGCAAGGCTGACCTAGAGCTCTACATAGTGGATGATCCTCCTGCTATCTTGAACTCAGGAGCACAGTGGAGCCAAGACAATTTTTGTATGAATCCTTTGTATTCAAAGCTGATCAAGTAAGTGTATTGGGTCAATCATGGCTCCTCAGTATTTGCATGCTCTTATTTAGAAGGAAGTAAGCCTTAGTTCCAGGCTCCTGCCATGCCAGGCAGTGTGGCTGAGGCAGCAGGGGCCCAGCCATGGCCCAGGTGGATGCAGTTCCTCTTCTCTTGGACCTAAAGTTCCTGCTTTGGGAGCCTGGATTCTTCATTAGGATGAGTTGAGCTGGACTGTCCACTGTCCCACCACTTTCTTCCCTTCATCTCCCATTCCACAGCTTGACAAAAAATTAAAACCTTTTCCATTTAGAGATAATTGCAGAGTCTTGTGCACAAGAAACAGAGAACTGAACTCTTCTGCAAGAGCAGGAAGCACTTTTAACCTCAGAGCCGTTGCTCCAGGCTCTTGTTGACTTTTAATAGGCTCTTACCTCCCGGGCTTGAACTAGGGGAGTTATTAATCTCCTCTTTTCTTTTAAAAATTTATCATTTCAAGAAAATGACACCAATAGAATCATATATTATGTGACCTTTGGATTGGCTTTCTCTTTACTTTGAATAATTCTCTAATTCTTTGGGAGTTTGTTGGAATTGTTTTATTTCTCACTGGATGGTGTTCCATGGTGTGGCCACATAGCACGGCCAACCGTTCATTCCTCTTCTCTTGGACCTAAAGTTTCTGCTGGCCAACGTCATTCCAGGATGTGTGGGTTTTCTCTAGTTGTACTGTGGTTTATTTTTTGTTTATTTGCTTTTCAGCACTGGGAATTGAAGTCAAGGCCTTGCACACACCAGGCAAGTGTTCTGCTGTAGAGCTATGTCATCAGCTTTCTTTATTATTTGTATTTGAGTCAGAGTTGTACTAAGTTGTGCCAGCTAGTTTTAAACTCTTCACGTGTCTCAGACAAGCCTTGCATTTATGATCCTCCTGCCTCTGTCTCCTAAGTAGCTAGTTGTGGGCCTGTGTCCTCATTTCAGGCGTTGTTTCCAGTTTTTGAGTGTTAAAAATAAATTGGCTATTCTATAGGCTTCTGGGGCAAATGCCCAAGTGTGCAATTGCTAGATCATATGTGGCTTCATGTTTGGTTTTCACAGTTTTGCTAACCTGTCTTGTAGAGTGTCTGTATCACTGAAGGAGCCCATCAGTGATTCTGAGTGACTGGCTTCTTTCTGCACAGCCTCACCAGCACGTGAACATTTGACCATATGTTCTAACTGTAAAGATAAGAGTGGTCATCTAACAGGAGACACTATCTTCTGCTCCCAGAAATCTCTTTAGTTACATGCAAATTATCTTCCATCCAACCCCAGCTAGGTCTAGACATGAGACCTCAGCCGTGGTCAGTCAAAACCTTAGGCCAAAGTCACAAGTTCTTCTATATGTAGTGGGCTATTTTAAGGTTTTATCCAATGGTCGCTTCTAAAGAACAACCATCCCCATATTCCCTCCTGAAAGGTACCCCCACAGGACAGTTTGTACCATAGGACCCTGACCTACCCATATGGCATGTGGGGGGGTGGTGGTGGAGGGAGTGGATTTCTGTAAGCCTTTCAGAGACAGCCTTTTCTTTGTGTATGACTACTATTTAAAACCTCCATCTGCTCTCTCTTTTCTGCAGCTACGACCCCCTCCTCACATTCCTCTTTCTAAATTGCTATCTCATATAATCTTGTTATATTAATGCAAAACGAAAAAGATACTTTGCTACCAGCAGTTTTTCATTTGTTGGAGATCTTTGACTAATTTATTTATTTTTTAACATAAAGTATCAATCCAAAATACAAAGTATATGTTGCATATACAGTTCAAATGCTTTCTTTCTTCTTTCTTTCTTTCTCTTCTGTTTGTTTTTGTTTTGTTTTGAGACAGGGTTTCTCTGTGTAGCCCTGGTTGTCCTGGACTCTCTTTATAGACCAGACTGACCTCGAACTCATAGATCTTCCTGTCTGGCTCCACAGTGCTGGGATTAAAGGCGAGTGTCACCACTCCTGGCTTTCTTTCTTTCTTAATTTGGGGTGCCATACATCTGCAAATATACAAAGACTACAGAGATGCTTGGGCAAGCTCTGTCCTTGTTGGCTAACTGTTGTTTTCTGAGAAGTTGTTGGCCAGGTTTCCAATATCCCTTCAAGAACATAGCTCTAGGTGTGTGTATGTATGTGTGTGCATGTGTGTGTGTGTGTGTGTGTGTGTGTGTGTGTGTGTGTGTGTGTGTGCCCACACGCATGCATACACACACTGAAAGCCAGACACACCTCTCTCATCTTAGTACAAGTGATTTTTGGCAGGAAGGAATTTTCAGATATGTATCACACCTTGCCTTGCTGGCTTCAGCTTGTCAAATATGTCTGCCTTTTGAACCAGCATCAGATCATCTATGTTGTCAGGTCATCTGTGATTGCGATGACATGTGCTCTCAGACCAAGGTTTCAAGGTGCCAAAGAGGACAGACTGGTGAGGCTCACCCTCACCTACAAACTGCCGCTTCACTTGAGCCTCTGAGAGCTCAGAGCTTAGTGAGTTGGGAATTCACCCTGGGTTTCACCATCTTCCCTGGGAGAATATGCTGAGCTCTTTAGCCGAAAGGTTTTCTCAGACCAAGCCACAATACATTAGTGACTCTGTAAGTCCATTGGAAATGTAAATGTATATTTGCTGGGGACTTGCTTCTCTGACCCCGGGTTGGTTCAGCATTTTCTAGTAGTTTGTAGTGTTCTACTGGCTCTATCTGCAGCAGTCAGCCTAGCCTGCCTTTGGCTCTTCCTTCACTGAACACTAAGAAAATGATAATCTTTGTTTTCTTTGTGATTTTTTTAAAGTCTTGGCTTTTCCTGAGATGATTATCCTACTAAATCATGTGTTATTTTTTCTTTTATTAATTTATTCATATTACATCTCAATGGTTATCCCCTTCCCTATGACTGTGACTGAGGGGGACCTCCTCCCCCTGTATATGCTCATAGGGTATCAAGTCTCTTCTTGGTAGCCTGCTATCCTTCCTCTGAGTGCCACCAGGTCTTCTTATCCAGGGGACGTGGTCAAATATTAAAACATTTATATCCACTCTTTTACAATTGAGTAACTCCTAAGGCTCATGCGATGGCTCAACAGAAAAAGGTACTTGGTGCCAAGTCAGAAGACCTCAGTTCAATTCACAGGACCCACAGGGTAGAAACAGAGACTTGACTCATGCAAATTGTACTCTGACTAAACACACACACACACACACACACACACACACACACACACACACACACGCACGTGCACGTGCACGTGCACACACACAATCACTGAAACAAAAGAAAGAAGAAGCAGCTTTGCTAACAAGTGGACTTTGAAGTCAGATACATTTGTGCTTGCCTTTTGAGTTCTTTGTCATGTGCTTGTACCTTGAATTAGTTTTCCTGTTTACCCCTCAGTTTTTTTCACCTTTAAAATGGGGTGCATTCTTAGGACTGAGAGAGAATTTTAGTAATTCCCAGCACATTGTGAGCATCCTCATTTTTATAATTATTTACTACTGTGCTCAGCCATGTTATGTGCTCAGCAAACAGAAACTATTTTGGTTGATGATTCTTGCACACATGATTACAATGACTACTCTCTCCTTTTGTATATGAAGTTTGGGTGTTGTTCTGTCCAACGAGGGCCTCCTTTCTTCTGGTTCTTCGTCTTTAAGGAAGACGTTTGCCAGATTGTTTTTGGAGACTCCAGCTTCCTGGTGCTCAGATAGAATCCCTTCTCAACAGCTGTTATGTTACTGAAGATTTTCGTGTAAAAGCCTGAGCTCTGGCAGTCCTAACAAGTTATTCTCAGTCACCCATCCTCCATGCACCAATTAAAAAAAAACTGACAAATAATAGTGAAAAATAGAGAAAAGAGATTTAATCAGTGTGGTCATATTGGAAAGAGACCCAATAAAGATAACCAGTGACTCCCAAGCCATCTTTGGGGTACTGATTGGAAGCTCAGGCTTAAATAGAACGCAAGAAGTATGCGTAATGGGGCAGCCTGAGTCAAGGCGAGGCCCCATCCATTGACTCATCTTTGTCTAAATTAAATGTTTCCTTCAAGTTGGTCTGATGAGTTGTCAGAATTGTGTAAAAATCTCCTGGGAGTCAAGTTCTCCTCTGGCTAGCATCAGGGTTTCAACCTCTCCTTGCCTGTAGTATGGGACTTGGGGGTGGGGGTGGGTGACAGCCAGCCCTAACCTGATAGCACTGTGTTTTTCTGCTCTACCAAAGTCATTAAAGTGCTCAGACCCGAGTAATAATTTACACGGGTCCCCTGTATGGCTAAAGAAACTTTGTATGGAGCCAGGCATCCATTAAAGGTCCATTGACATTTTGCTCTGGAAAGCCTGGGAGATCCTAGCAGCCTGTAGGTGAGATGAGATAGGATACTGGGCTGTGAGGTGTAAAATCTGCTTATCGCTGTGGGAAAGGGATGAAATGGTCCTTTTATTACTATATATTGGGAAAGTAAGAGACAACCAAGGGAAGTAAAACCCTTTTCCTGTACAGCCATGGATTCCAGCTGGATTCCATGGACATTTGTAATGTGCACCTTTGAAACACCACCTTACCCCCATGCTTCTGCACAGCGCACTGTAAAACACCACCTTACCCCCATGCTTGTGCACAGTGCACTGTAAAACACCACCTTACCCCATGCTTCTGCACAGCGCACTGTAAAACACCACCTTACCCCCATGCTTGTGCACAGTACACTGGTTGGCACTAAGGCTGCAGTCCTTCTGCTAGCAGTAAGAATAAATTCATTTCATCTAACTTTCAATGGAGTGTAAGTCTTTGGTTTTTCCCAGTGGACCTAGAAGCCACAATGGGACTTTTGGGGGCAAATTCCAGTTTCTTGGGGACCATTGTTTCAATGTTGTTAGCTAAGGGAAGTGGGGCCCTGTCTCTGGAGGTCTCCTGTCCTGCCTGAACTGTTACATGTCGGCTTTCTGATCTGTATTTGCGAAGATGCCTTCCACATCTATAAGTACTTCTGCTCTTTAATCCTCCTCTAAAAATGCCCCAGCCTCTGTGCTATGGGCTCCAATGATGGAGATAATACTCTCAGCTTTGTGACTTTTTCCACTCTTCAGCGAATTGTGGTTACTTTGGGTAATGGAGGTTCTGCCATGCACCACACCTCCAAACTATGGCAGAAATCACTTTTTATGATTATTTTGTTATCTTTTAAAATACTTTATTTTCAAGCCAGGTGGGTGGTGGCCATACACGCCTTCAATCCTAGCACTTGGGAGGCAAAGGCAGGTGGATCTCTAAGTTCGAGGCCAGCCTGGCCTACAGAGTTAGTTCCAGGACAGCCCAGACTGTTACTCAGAGAACCACCCGCAAAGATAATTTTTATATTTTTATTTTACTTTATTATTTCTAAAAAATATATTGACCTTTGTTTTATGTGCATTGGTGTTTTGCATGCATATATGTCTATGTGAGAGGGTCAGATCTTAGAGTTACAGAAAGTTGTGAGCTGCTATGTGGATGCTGGGATTTGAACCCAGGTCCTCTGGAAGAACAGACAGTACCCTTAACCACTGAGCCATCTCTCCAGCCTCCGATTACTGTTATTTTTAATTATGGGAGAAGGGAATCTTGCAAGTGATGCTCAGCCATTCAGTGTTGTAACACTCTTGCAGAGGACCCGATTTCCTTCTCAGTTCTCACATCAGGTGGCTCACAGCTGCTCACAACAGCCTGTAACTCCAGAGGATTCAATAGTAACTGGTGTTTGCTACTTTGTGGGGTCTTCTTTTACCTACCCCCTATCCCACCTCCCTTTCACCCCTAACACTAGATGGGAGAGAAACAAGAATAGAGGGGAGAGAGGAATTAAAAGCAAAAACCCTGAATCTCATTTCTTTCCTTTTGTTTCTTCTTTGAGCACAGCTACTGACAAACCACAACCAACCTCCCTAAATGACCAACAGGCATCGACACAGTCTCTTGGGGGCCCTCGTATATGTGTACCCTCTGAAAAGTTCCCAGAATTCCAAATGTCGCATAATTGCAGAAATCGTCTGCAGCTGGCAAAACCACGCTTCTGCTAGAGCAGAGCATGAGGCAAGTCATAGTCAGCTGCTGTGGACAGTGTGAAGCAGCCCACATCCTTACACCTGGGATTAAAATGAAAGTGCATCCTCATAATATTTCTGTGTTTTTTTTATAGAAATCAAAATTCCAGAATTCACATTATATCCATTGCACTCCTCTGGGTTCCACAGATACTGCATTCATAAGCACAGCTCCCTTCCTTGCCCCTGTTCTTATTTTTAAAAATTACACCTGTCTGTCTGTCTTTCACGCATGTGCACACAGAATGTAGGAGTCAGAGGCCAATGTCAGGTATCTTCCAATTGCTTCCCCTACCCTAACTTTGAGACAGTGTCTCTCATTGAACCTGGTGCTCCATTAAGCGAGGCTGGCTTCAAGGATCTGCCTGTCTCTGCTTCCCCGGGGCTGAGGTTACAGACAAGTGTCTCCACTCTCAGCTGTTTATTTATTTATTTAAGTATATATTTCAGACTTATTCTATGAAAACTTCAAATGTATATATAATGTATTTTTTTAAAAATCCCATTCACCCTTTACTTACCCCCAACTTCTCTTGATTCCCTCTGTCAACTTTATGTCCCCTCCTCACTTTTTTTTTTTTTAATAACTCACTGAGTCTAAGTGCTGCCTATATGTCCATGGGTGTGGGGCCATGCTAATTGAGCATGGTCTACTTACAAGGAGCCACACCCCTAAAGAACACTGACTGTCCCTTCCTAGCAGCCATAACTGTCAATAGCTCCACAACTAGGTGTGGAGGCTTGTGTGTCCTCCCCTCTCCTATACATGACACATAGTGTTGACTAGTTTGGTCTTGCTCTGCCAAGCATGGCTGCTGTGAGTCTGTGAGTGCATGGCCTGTCTTGTCCAGGAGACACTATTTAGCACCAGTCTCTTACACTCCTTCTGTCCCTTCCTTCACAATGTTCCCTGAGCCTTGATGAAAGGACCTGTGATATACATGTCCCATTTGTGGCTCCGCTGACCCTTGTTCTTTGCACCTTGAGCAATGGTTGTGAGTCTCTAAATCAGCCATTGTCTGGTACACAAAGAAACCACTGAATTGTGGACTGAGAGCTGCACCAATCTATGGGTACAGAGACACACGTTTAGAAGGCAGTTTGATACTCTGTCTAGTTAATGTGGTAGGTTCTTCCATGGGGCCAGGGTGCTCCCTGGCCATGGGGTTTTGGTCAGATTCATAGTACCAGACATCCATTTCCTTCTGTGGAACAGGCCTTAAATCCAATCAGAAAGTGATTGGCTACCCCCACACTACTCATGCCACCGTTGCACTCAGAAGTACAAACTGTAACTTGCAGGGTTTCCAACTGGGCAGTACTGTTAATAACTATGCCCACCCCCAGCAGCTAGAATAGCACCTCGTGGTATTAGGAAAGCTATGCTGCATAGAGGAGCTTCAAAGTCAGTGCCAGCTTTTTGTATATGGATTGGGGATCTCAGATCCTAATTCTTGAGTGACAGGTACTTTACCAATTAGCCATCTTCCCAGACTTTATTGAATTGCTTTATTTTTTTTTCCCCCTTTGTGTTGGAAGCATTACAACTGTATTCTTACTAGCGTGGCCATTTGGGAAAATGGCTAGGTGGTTAATGAAATAAATATTCCATCAGTTTTCCTTTTTGACAGTTGAATACATGTATGTAATATATCGCAACTGTACTCACGCCATTACCCTCTCTCATCCTCTCCCTACTCCTGATGGCCCTTTCTTCTTTCCAACTAGTCCCCTCCTACTTACATGTCACATATTCATACACAAGTGTTTGTGTGTGTGTGTGTGTGTGTGCGCGCGCGCGCACGCACGCATGCATGTACATGAGCCCAAAGTTTGTGCAAGTAGTTATAGTTGGTGGTAACTGAAATAGCTGGGTCCTACCCAGAAACCATCACTCCACAGTGCTCCTCCCATCCCCCTTCCTCCACTTCTTACATTCTTTCCGCTCTCTCCTGTGTGATGTTTCCTGAGCCTGAAAGAGAGGGATGTAGGTGCCCCCCCCCCCCCCCCCCCCCCCCCCCCCCGTTGAGGCCGAGTATGCAACTTTCACTTACCCACAGCATATTGTCTAGTTGATCTGCATCAACCATTACCACCCAACCCATTCTCAGGCCAAGACCAATAGCAACCCTAGTCTATGGATATAAACATAAGCACTTAGAAGACAGTTTAACTACATGGGCATTTATCCCCAGGGCCTGTGACCTTCCCAGGCAGATTTACAGTACCAAATATAAATTCCTTTCTGCGCAATAAGCCTCGAACCCAACCAGAAAGCAGTCGGTCACCCATAAAACACTCATGCCGCTATTGCACCAAAGGTTGGTTGGAATTGTGGCACTCATGCACAGCTGGGTGAGACTGTTGATGACCCTTCCCCTCCAAGAGCCCACATAGCACTTCCCAGAAGTCCTGTGAATGTTACCAGGAGGGAGAGAGTTTCCGGGTCAGTTGCAGCCTGATTTCCCTGTGTCCTGAATCTAAACCATGTTGTTTCTTCAGTAGGTCTTGTCATCCAGTTCTGGTGGGCAGCCAAGAAAAATGGCAGCATCCTATGCTGTATTGGAAGTCTGTGTGGCTTCCAGGGCCAATAAATCTTAGGACAACACCCCACACTGTGTACTGGGATTTTAAATTTTAAAACCTACAGCGTCTGGAAGGGGCAATTCTCCAACCCTGCATGATACTCCCATTCAAACATATATAATTTAAGATTATATTTTTCCACTGGTGTAAAAAGTAGTACATTTATATATGGATTTTCCACACAGCCTCAGTTTTGGTTAACTCTTCCCCCATCTGTGTCATTCCCTCATTCTGCCTCTTCACACTTTCCCCCCACATGCTTTCCTGTCTTTCTTTCATTAAGTGCTCCTTTTTTTCCTCTCCTGGCCTCTAGATACTGACTCCGACTTAAGCTAGGGTCTGCATGGGATAGAGAACTGACAGCGTTTGTTTGTCTGTTTGTTTTTTTTCCCTGAGCCCAGGTAACCCCGCTCAGCATATTCTCCAGTTCCATGAGCTTTCCTACCATTTTCACAACTTCGTTCTTATTTATATCTGAATAAAAATCCCATTGCGTATTATATTGCATTGCATAATATATTACATATGTTACATTCTTCTCCAGTGTCTAGGCTGATTCTATTCCTAGCTGTTGTGGATAGAGTAGCAACAAGATGTCACTGGAGCACATGGACTCCTTTAGACATATGCTCAGGAGTGGCATAGTTTGGGGCATGTTGAGAAAACACATGGATTCCCTTGGGGTCTGTAATAGGTTACCTTTCTACCAACAGTAAGTTAGAACCCCCTTCCCTCCACATCCTCTCCAGCACTGAATTGCTTTCTATAAGTTAAACCCTTCTTTTTGAAATCATGTTGTTCTTTTTAAAATGTACTCTCATGTTTGCACTTACTGTCCACACCATATTAACTTTCCATAACTTTGACTTTAATCACCTTTATACTTGGTGGACATAGTTTCAAATGGTTCAAGCCACAATGGCTTTGTTGCATTGCTCTTGGCCTATGGCAAGGCAGAGTGTCTTGGTGGGAAGTATGTGGTAAAACAAACCTCTTTATCAGCTGGGCGTGGTGGCGCACACCTTTAATTCTGGCACTAGAGAGGCAGAGGAAGGTAGATTACTGTGAGTTCAAGGCCAGCCTGGTCTACAAAGCAAGTCCAGGACAGCCAGGGCTACAGAGAAATCCTGTCTCCAAAAAACAAAATAACAACAACAGCAGCAGCAGCAGCAGCAGCAGCAAAATCTCAAAGCTGTTTATTTTATGGCAAGAATGAAACAGTATCAGGGTTGTGGGGGGCATGTCCCAATATGTTAATATAAAGCCCCATGATCAGTTATGAACCCCTTGGCAATCTGCTCCTTTCCTTTTCTGTCTCTTGCTAAGAGCCCACTGGTCTCTGTTATTGTAAGCCCTGGCCCAGGGAAATCAAACCTGTTCTGCAACCCATTCCTGAAACTAGTACTTCCCTTTTCTTTTCCACTACCTGCCCTATGACTATGAGCCTCAGCAGGCTATGGGCATTTTATTCATGATTTTTTTTTAGGCTCTTAAATACAGTTCCTCATGTTGTGGTGACCCCCAACCATAAAATTATTTTTGTTGCTTCTTCATAACTGTAATTTTACCACTGTTATGGATCATAATGTAATATCTACCATGTGATACCTATGGGGGTCCTGACCCACAGGTTGAGAACCATTGCTCTAGTCCGACTCTTTTTTTTTTTTTTTTCCCTACAGACGAAGAAACGAAGCCCTGGGAAAGTAGAGGGACATGCATTAGAAAGCACGAGAAGCCGTGTAACCTGACTCTCTTCCTGCTCTTAGCAGTCAGTGTCTGCCCTCAAAGGTCAGTCTATTAAGAAGCAAGTACATTGCCTGCCTGCCTGCCTGCCTGCCTGCCTCATTAGGTACAGATTAACACTGGGTTCTCTCAGCTGGGTGTGCTGGCGCCTGCCTCTGCAGCAGCCGCTTGTGGTTTCTCTGACAACAGATCTGTTCCGTCTTAATTTTTACATCGTTTTGTCTGTCCTCACAGCTCACCATCCAAGGCAGATAGATACACTGAGATACAGGAAAAAAATTAATGTAGTTTAATTTGCTTCCCTCCCTTTATAAACAAATGTGCATGTGTGTTCAGGTGATCTCAAAGGCCAAATGCTCAGACCTTCCTGCACCTGGAGTTATATGCGGTTGTAAACCATCTGATGTGGGTGCTGGGACCTGAACTAGCGTCCTCTGCAAGAGGGGCATGTGTTCCTAATTGATGAGCCAGACCTCTAGCTCTCTGTCTTTGTTTTAATAGCAGAGCCAACTCTCCAGTTCCCGCTGTCCTGTTTTTAATGACGTATTAAAGGAGATACAAGTTGGCAGATTAAAAAAAAATAATAATGATTTTAATTGTCATAATGTGGGATAAGTACTTAGCAAGGATGAGGAAGGATGAATTTATATAGGAATGTATGTGGGGGTGGGGTGAGGTGGGTGGGGTGGGGAACAGTACAGTAAGACTTGTCACTGCCTGGAATTTAGGATCCATTGAGGGCTTGGAACATAACCTGTGGATAAAGGTGAATTCTTGTATCTGTCTTGCAGCAAATAATGGAGGGAATTGATGAGGCTAGTTCTGATGTCATTTTTTTGGTAAAGATTTTGTTGTTGTTTGTTTGTTTTAAAAAGGTGGATAGATGTAAAACATTTTCTTGGGATGGTCAGGTCATAAAATTTATGTACACAGATTTTTAGTAGTCTGGCCTGGCAATTAAAAAAAAATGGGTATTTAGAGTTATCATGTCTCTTAGACTTTTAACTAAACACAGAACATAATAACTCTCTATTGCATTGGTTTTTTTGTTTTTGATGTTCTCCTGCTCCCCCTGAGACAGGGTTTCTCTGTATAGCTCTGGCTGTTCTGGAACTCATTCTGTAGATCAGGCTGGTCTGGAACTCTTAGCGATCCACCCTGCCTCTGCCTCCTAAGTGCTGGAATTGAAGGCATGTGCCACCACACCTGGATTTCTATTGTGTTTTTTTTTTTAAGGGAGCTGCTGGATGATGCTAGACTCTTTTGCTAAAACAAATACACACAGCTTGGGAATCAGAAGTTCAAGGTTTCCTATAGCAACCAAGGAGCCTCTGGCTAATGACATCACAGGGAGGAGAGCATGCCTCTCTCTAGGATAGGCAGTCCACTAGAATTTGTATCTAATGAAGGCTGCAAATTTCACCCCGGAGAGACCAATATGGATATTTTAATATTCCTGCCTGAGAGAAATCTCTGCAGGATCTGGGTGTACAGTCTAGTTCTAAGAAGCCTGGCTTCTTCCTAGGCTTCAACCACAAATAAACGCCCCGGAAGCTGGAAGTATCAGCCCCTATAAAGAGTTCTGTATGTTGACCAACAGATCTTAGATCTGTGTCAGTTACCTTAGTTTTGCCGAGTCAACATCAGGTTCTTTTCCTGGTTAGTGCTGTGTGCATGCGCACTTGGACCAACTGCTTAAAGCTGTGACCTGGTATTTGGAGAAACTGTCCCTCCCTGCTGATTTTAGCAGGGAAGATAGAATGCAGATTTTGCAGTTCCACCCAGGGGGCCTGCCTGAAATTCTTCTACAGCTCAGTTCACATACCCAACGAATGGGAAGGATTTATTCTCCCCATTAGCTAGACTCAAAAAAAGAGATTTTTTAAAAAGGATATTCTTGATTGACCGATTGCCTGATTGTGTTAATTAGAGGGTTCAGATTCTGAGACCGCTGGGTACTTTCTCATTGCTGGGACTGAACGTCTGACGTAAGCAACTTGAAGGGGGAGGAGTTTCTTTTGGTTCAGTCTATCTTGCTGGGGAAGCATTGGGGTGGATGCAGCTCCTGGCCATGGTGGCCATGGCATGTTGCTTGCTCCTAACTTAGTAGATGAGGAAACACAGGAAGGGGAATATTAGCTGGCCTTCTCCTCTTTGACTCCAACCTATGAGATGGAGGCCTTCATGTTATGTATGGGTTTTCCCCACTCGGTTAATCACCGTGGACATACCCAAAGGCAAACTTCAGGAATAGCCCAGATGTTTCTTTTCTTTTTTTTTTTTTTAAATTATTATTATGTATACAGTGCTCTGCCTGAATGTACACCAATCAGATCACATTATAGATGGTTGTGAGCCACCATGTGGTTGCTGGCAATTGAACTCAGGACCTCTGGAGGAGTAGTCAGTGCCTTTAACCTCTGAGCTATCTCTCCAGCCCCCAGATGTTTCTTAATCCAATGATGTTGACAATTGAAATTAACTGCTGTTGGGATCTTTTACAATATAAGTTACACCAGGCAGGTATTCAATAGAAAAAAAAAAAAAAAAAAAAAAAAGTGTCTCCCGCCACCCCATCACTCTTTGATGAAACTAAAGTTTTTTGCTTAACCCTTTGCGCTTGTGCACTCTGGCCATACCATGAATCTAGTCATTCTATCTGCTATACTAGACTGTCAACATCTTTCCTACAAAAAAGGCCTCAACCGGCGATCCCTGCTGTTCAGAATGCCCCACACCTGGCTAATCCTTGTCTTTGTGGTCTTCTTCGGTTAAGTCCCTTGCTAACCCTTTTCTACCCGTAGTTAGATTCTCTGTGTGCTCTCACACACATTTCATTTTTCCTTTGCAGCCTTTACCACAGTTTTCATTGTGATACCTGTCTTGAGTAATTAGAGTTCACCAGTGGATGACAAGTTTTCAGGAGTCAGAGGCCTGCTGTGCTCAGAGCTCAGTGCCCATGTGGCAGGAATTCAGTAGAGTGACTGAGCAGAGGGAGGTTTATAGCTGCAGGTTATTAGTTCCTGTGATTGTGACTGTCCCACAAGGCACTGTGCTCAGAACGTTCATCACCTTCTTTGCACAGAGTGAAAGTTATAGCTGGCTTTCTTTCCTAACTAGCATGCCTTCTATTACGCCATTCAGGCCGTGTGAGGAATCCACTTTTTACTGTGGGAGGAAGGGGTGCTGACTCTCTGCAGAGATAGGTCATGAGAGAACCAGCATGAGATCTGGAACAGCATCACCTCAGCTAGAGGATACCCTGGGGTGTTCTGGATGCTAGGGAGGGAAGCCAGGGCCTGTCAAGGACCTTCATCGCTCCGGAACTATCCAAACAATGAACAACTAACAACAGCCTAGTGGCCATTCCTGTTTTTGGACAACTGCAGGCCGGTGGCTGAGTCCTGCTTAGACTCTCCAGGCCTGGAGACCTCCCTAGGGAGTAAAATTGTGAGAGGAAGAAGAAATCAAATGGTACAGAAATCTGGTAATGGGATGCAATTGCTTTTTACACTAGTGGGGGAATAAACAAAACAAAACAATTTAAAGCTATGATCTTCCTGTTTGTTTACAAGCTCTGAATTTCATAAAGAATAGATGCTGTTTTACTTATGCATCGACTGATCTAGAAGAAAAGAAACTGTGTGCTTGCAGGAAAATTCCAAGAAGGGTCTGGTCTGCTTTGAAAGCTCAGGACCAGAGTGTGAAGAGATGGGTTTGGGTCCAAGGCGTAGGTCTGCAGAATCCAGCTTCTTCCCGTTGCTGGAATCTTCAGTTTCCTCGCTGTGAAAGGCTGGATAGGATGTCAACTCAGATGCCAGCTATTCAGTGCATTCTTCTAAAGGGAACAGGGAAGAAGGGAAGGGAACAAATTGTAAAGTAGGAGGGACGAGAAGGAAGGGATGCTGGCTGTTACTATCAGAAGCTGAAAGGACCGAGCAGGGTTAGTTATAAGTGATAGAAAACCCTGAAGGTGACAGACGTGTATTTTCTTCTCAAGTGAAGATGTAGAATTTGGCTGTCTATGACTTGAATGGAGTGCCAGGAGTGGGAACTCCTTCTGCCTGAGTACTCTGCTTAGCATGGATGGTGTCTTTTTTCCCCCTGACCTGAAATGGTGGGTCACTGCTTGACAGCGTTAGTGAGAACTTAGCCTCATTGCCAGCCCATCTGGGGAAAGACATCTGTCACACACAGTTTCTAGATGGCTTCAAAGTTCCCTTTTTGCAGAGAAAGAGGAGGGCAGATGTTAGAGGATATGCATAGGCCCTGCAGGAGTGGGACTCCCAAGAAGTGCTGATTAGGGGGAGGCACCACATCGTAGTGCTGGCTCCCAGTCCTGAAGATAGAACGGTGGTCATTAAGTCTGCTTGTTCCAACATTTAGCTCAAGTACAATAGAGCAATCAGCTTCCTCGGCATCTTAGGGAAAGAGAAGCTTTAGTGTGGTCTGAAAAGGGAAAGGCATGGTTACCAAGAAAAGGCAAACTCTTAGGATTCCGTACAGATGTACGGGGGCAAGATGTGACAGAAGATGCCAGGAAGCAATGACGCCTGACACTGAGTGGAGAGAACCCGGAACTAAGACCATCTAAGTAAGATGGAGAAGAAAGGAAGGAGGTCAGAATAGCACCTCAGTGACCTACATGCCTACGCTTTGCTTTCCTGTGTGTGGCCTCTGCCTTGATTTCTCACACCATCATTTCTAGGTGAGGTTGCTGGTCATCTATAGGAGACGAGAGAAGCAGAAGACACTAGAAGAACAAGGGGCCAAGGCCCTGGATTATAGTCCAAAAAACCAAACTGAATCAACCAACCAACAACCTACTAACCAACCAACCAAAAACACCCTGCATCCCGGCCCTCCTTCGCCACCTCTGTCTGCTGTGAAGATGGCAGAAGAGCTGGTGTTCTGGGAAGGGTAAGAGGCTGCAAAGGAGGACTGCTGCAGGACAGTGCAGCTGCCCACTGTAGCAAAGCTTCATATCTGCATTATGAGGAGAATGTTCTAAGATGGGCACCTAAAACAGGAAGCCACTGAAGCCACTTGAGAGTTCTGCCTTTACCTAGACAACCATCTCTCCAGACCATGTCACATCCTCTCTCTCTCTCTCTCTCTCTCTCTCTCTCTCTCTCTCTCTCTCTCTCTCTCTCTCTCTCACCTTTATCACTCCAGAGAACAAAAAGCAGAGGCAAAACAAACCAACCCCACCAAACCAACAGAGGAAGACAAACGAGGGTGAAGGCATCAGCTGTGTGAGGTGTTCTAACAGCTCAATCCAATGAAGTTGGATTCTGTCATTGCATCGAATGAGTCAAGGGATGGGGAAACTGGGGCGTGGTAGGCTCTGCCCTCTTCCGTCCCATGGCTGCCATCGCTACCCTGATCCTCAGCCTTCAGCATGCTGGGAGAAAGAGCATGGGAAAGGAGACCTTTTATCACAGGCCCAGAAATGGCACGAGTCATCTCTACTTATACTCTAGTGGTTTAAACTCATGTTCGATTTCAAAGAGGGCCAGGTGTGGACTGTCTGTCTGTTCAGAAAAGAGGAATGATGCTTTGATCATCCTGTGGCTGAGGTCATAGTGGACACGGGAGGGCAGATGGAACAATCAGAACTTCGCATCATCCTTGAGTTCATCATATTGAGTTCAAGGCCAACAACCTCCGATGGAGGCTCTGATAAAACCAAAAACATTCATCTTTTTCCAAGAAGATTTTCAGACTACAGATTAGAGGAGAAAACCAAGGTTTCCATGGTTACTTTTCCTACGGGGCAGTTCATTTCCCCTACTCTTTTTGCGCTCTGATGTGGAGATCAGATCCAGCTACGTCCCACAGCTAATGTATTTGATGAGCATGACATTAGGGTGCAGTAGCTAATTTTCTGCTGCTGTGACAAAACAACGGGACATGAAGGAACTTACAGAACAAAGGGTTTGTTTGAGCTTATAAGATTCCATCATGGCAGAAAGCCACGGCAGTAAGGGGTAGGTATGGAGCAGAGCTGGAAGCTGGGAGCTCACTTTTTGAACTTCCTGTGTGAAGCGGGGAGAGTAAACCGGAAGTGGTTTGAGGCTTTTAATCTCCAAGTCCATTACCCCCTCCCCCCACCCGTGTCATACTTCCTTTAGCAAGGCTACCTCACCTAAAGCTTTCTTCAACAGTGCCAGCAAATGACTAGAACAAACTTACGAAGATCTCTAAATAAATCATATTCCAAAGATATTTGGACATTTTTACATGGTTCTGCCGAGGAGCTATTGCTCCAATATCTTCTGTGTTGAGTACTTTGCTTTCATCATAGAAGGGAGACCAAGTTACCAATTTATTAATTAAATATATTTAATGCACTCTCTACATCAGTCACTAGAATACAATGTGACACAAATTTGTCCTCTGCAAACGCTAAGAAAACAAACAACCCATTTAAAAATTGGACGAAGAATTAAAGAGTATTTTGGAAAAAAAAAACCAAACAAACGTCTACAATGTATTTTTGTTATTGTTGTTGTTTAACACCTTTAGTCATCAGGAAAATGCAAATTAAAACTGCTCTGATATTTCCTTGTATTCCAGTCAGAATGACTAAGATTTTTAAAAATTACAACAAATGCTAGCATGGATGTGGGGAAATGGAAACACTTATTTACTGTTGCTAGGAATACAAACTGATGTAGCCACAATGAGGAAAAATGGGCCTGCTTTTTAAAAATCTAGAAATAGATCTACCATATGAACCAGCTATAGCAGTTCTGGGTATAGTCCCAACACATTGTATCCTATTGCTAATATATTTGCTCACCCATTATCATTGTTGCTGTATTCACAATAGCGAGGAAATGGAAATAACCTAGATGTCCATCAATGGCCTAGTGAGTAATGAAAATGTGGTATATATACATGATGGAATATTATTCAGCTGTAAAGACAAATTAAATTATGAAATTTGCAGGTAAATGGATAAAGCTAGAAAGAATCATTCTGAGTGAGGTAACCCAGACCAAGAAAGACAACTGCCACAAGTTTTCTATGATATGTGGGTGGTAGGTTTGAACCTTCTTGTTTTTTGAGACAGGGTTTCTCTATTTTGCATTGGCTGTCCTGAACTCTCTTTGTAGACCAGGCTGGCCTTGAACTGACAGAGATCTGCCTGCCTCTGCCTCCCCTAGTGCTGGGATTTCAGGCATGCACCACCGCGCCCAGCTGATTTGAATCTTTATATTCTTTTGTTTAAATTGGAGTACCCATAGAAGGCAGGAAATTATTAGGGAGCCATGAGTGTGTGTGTGTGTGTGTGTGTGTTCAAGTTAAGGGGATAGAATGTAGATCACATGAAGAGGGGAGAGGAAGAGTTTAATGTGGTAGGGAACTGGAGAGCAGGGTAGAGGAGACAGTGTGTGTGTGTGTGTGTGTGAGAGAGAGAGAGAGAGAGAGAGATAACTAACACTAAAGACCTTTGATGAAAACCTCCTATTGCAGAAGTTTCCTAAGATGTGTACATTATACACACACACACACACACACACACACACACACACACACACACACACACACACGGGACATTTGATTAAAAAAAAAACTCTATCATGGGAGGACAACATTTTCTCCAGACATCATAAACTATCAAATAAAAACTCAGAGCCAGGTATAAGTTACCTCTTTTGACTTGATTGTTAATGGGGTACTATAGATCCCCCAAACATCACAGCTTGGTTACCCTCCAGAGCTCGATGGTAAGACCCTGTTGCCAAAGACACCACCTATTAGGACATGGATAAATCAAGGCGATGTTAATCTGGAATTTTCATCCTGGTTGGCTTTCTTTAATAGTGTGAATGGTACTAAACATGCTACTAGTGGAGAGAAAGGATCAACAGTTTTATTCAGTGAATGACAACTGGCTCAGAAAGATAGGCACATGAGTGCAGTAATGGCATGAATGTTATGAGAATAAACAGCCACTTGTTGGTTAGACTTAAGGCCTGACCCACAAAATAGAACTCATGCCTCATACTGTTAACTGGTAAGACCAGTGACTAGCTAGGCCATAGCCTTAGGGAATAATCTAATATACTTTCAATCTGTTATATAGACATAGTAACAAATTGTTCCTTAAGTTCATATATATATATATATATATATATATATATATATATATATACATATATATATATATATATATATATATATGAACTATATATATATATGCATCTGTGTGTCTGTGTATGCTTCTACACTTGAGTACTATGTGTCAGCTTACTGGCGATTCAGCTGGCTTGCCTGCCTTCAGGAGCCTTCAGGGTACCATCAACATCTTATGGCATCACCTGCTGCAGCCAAGTGTGCCTGCTGCCGCCGAATATAAGGACTACCAGTTACCTCCAGCTTCCTCTCTCTCTGTGTGTTCAGCTTCCCTCTGTTCCCACATTCTCTTTCCCTCTCTTCTCATTGTTTCTCTCTCCCTTTCTTTCTCTCTCCTCTCTCTGCCCTCATGCCTCACTCTCTGACCCTAACCTTTCTTTAGACCCACACCCCTCTCTTCCCACAATAAGCCTCCTTTATACCAGGTCTGCTGTGTGGTGTGTAATTTCTCATGGGGTGTACCTTGGCACCGGCTACCATGGTACCCCCGCTGCCTTGTTATACAGCACCATGTCCAACGAGGCCCAGAGAGAGCATTAGATCCCCTGGAGCTGAAGTTACTGATGGTTTTGGGCCCCCTGACATGGGTGTTAGGAAACAAACTTGTATCCTCTGGAAAAGCAACATATGCTCTCTCCAGTTCTTATCTTTTTACCCATAGAGAAGTCTATCTTTCAATCCTTATTAGAGAAGCTTTTTCCTTCAGTCGATGCAATTAATAAAGATACCTGCAGGGCTGGAGAGATGGCTCAGAGGTTAAGAGCACTGGCTGCTCTTCCAAAGGTCCTGAGTTCAATTCCCAGCAACGACATGGTGGCTCACAACCATCTACCATGAGATCTGGTGTCCTCTTCTGGCCTACATGCAGGCAAAACACTGTGTATATATGATAAGCAAATAAATCTTTATTTAAAAAAAAATAAAGATACCTGCGCTTGGTCAATACGCAAAGAATAAGATTGTAGAGTGTTTACCTCTAAATGGGAGAGCTAAATCACATCCCCTTTCCCCAAGGCTCAGAGATCATCAAGGGACCTGTGTGTAGAAAAACTAAGAGCTGGATGTAGTGGCCATTTGTAGAGAGGCATGACACTGCTGCCTCACCACTGCTTTGACTGTGTGCACATGACCCACACGAGATCAAACCAGCCAAAATTCTAGTGTGGGTAGGGGAGGGGCCTATGACGTCCCACCCGTGTGTGTGGAACCAACTGATGACAGCTAGGGACTGCAAAGCCTATTCTCTTCAGGGATTTAGCCTCTGACAGGCTAACTTGCTCTAGCAGATGCTTCTACATCTCTTCATGTGTAGGCGGCACCAAGTGGGCTCGGTAGGAAGTTGTCAGAAAAGCGTTGTGATAGCGGGAAAGTGGCATTACTTGTGTGTATAAAGTCTGTTTGGGGTTTTTTTTTTTTTTGTTGTTGTTGTTTTGCTTTTAGACAGGGTTTCTCTGTGTGGCTCCAGCTGTCCTGGAACTCAATCTATATGAACTGGGCTAGCATTTAACTCAGAGATCCACCTGCCTTTGCCTCTAGAATGCTGGGACTGAAAGTATGCAGCACCAAGCCTGGCACAAATTCTTAAACAATTAAAAACAAAACCTCAAAAGCAAAACCCCCAAAACTTGGCCTCGATCTTAAGAATCTTGTTGTGGGGGCCTGGAGAGATGGCTCAGAGGTTAAGAGCACTGTCTGTTCTCCCAAAGGTCCTGAGTTCAATTCCCAGCAACCCACATGATGGCTCACGACCATCAGTACTAGGATCTGGTGCCCTCTTCTGGCCTGCAGGCACATGTGCAGGCAGAATACTCTGTAAATAAAAAAATATTTAAAAAAAGAATATTGTTGTGTTTCAAAGTTTTCATTATATTGTTTATTTATTTGTATGTGTGTATGTGTGTGTGTTGTGTGCAAGCACACCTGTGCCACAGTTTGCATGTGGTAGTGAGGACAATTTTTGAGAAACAGTTCTCTATTTCCATCATGTGGTCTCTGTGGACCACATTCATGTTGTCAGGCTTGGTGGCAAGTGCCCTTATTGGCTGAGTCATCTTGCCTGGCCCGACTCACAGCACTGACTACATTTCTTAGTTGTGTTTGTTAAACAGGGCTGCATACTTTACTTCTCCTGATGGCACCATGCTCTGTTCTCTAGGTTGCCGATGGATCTGGAATAATAGCAATTGCAATCCTGTAGCCCCCGCCCCCCCCCCCCCCCCCTCCAGCCCTTCTCCCAGGCTTGGCCACGGTGTGAATGAATCCTCTCTAGATTTTCTGAGGTGAGAACAATCCCCAGTGTGCTAGTGTGGAGCATTAGGGTATGATGCTGAGGTTATGGGAGCTGTGGTCTCATGAAGGGACTGACGTCACTGTGAAAAGAGGTTTGTACAAGTGGGCTCTCTCTGCTTCTTTTACTCCGTGCAAGGAACAGTTTCCACACTGGCAGCAAAGACTGGATCCCCAGATACCAGACCTGCTAGTACCGTGAGCTTGTACTTCCGGATCTCCAGAATGTCTCTAGCAATACTTTACCATTCCCTATGAATTAAAAACAGACTAAGACAAACCTCAGTCCACTAATTATGGCCAGAAGTCATCCCTAGTTCTCCTGGATCACTTGCAAACTGCCCGACATGATGTTTTTCTAAGCCTGCTTCTCCCCAGGGAACATTCTGGACTCAGTCATTTGCTCAGTTGCAGAACTGTGTCTCCTCTGCCTTTCCATTTTAGGCCTCTAAATGCTGTGCCCAGGTTCATTTCGGACTCTGTAATTGGATCATTCGGGGCTGAGCCTGCTGTGCAGTGTCTCATCACTCTTGTCCATATTCATCTTCAAGGGGAAAAAAACAAAAAACCCAGAAGCTAGAACTCAGTGTTCATTGCAAAACTTGCCTGTGTTCCTTCATAAACATTGCAGGGTTGCGCCTGAACACTGGCCATGCCCTCAAAGCCACCTCCCACTTTGTGTCGCCAACTCAAAATATATTTGTGCCTAGAAATGAGGACGATTTTGAAATTGTTCTGGACTGTATTCTAAAAAGGTCATGTAAAGGCCTTCAAGATCATCCTCCCTGACTCCTCCCACCCCACCCTCAATCACACACGGTCTGTCTCTCACTAAGAACCGCATCCCAGTTCAATGTATCAAACTCTGTTGTGGTGCTGTCATTAGGAGACTGGAAAGCAAAAGTCATCCTTAAAATGCCTTTATTTCAGCATGCAGGCAAAGCTCATTATATCCATAAAAATCTGCTCATTTCCTCCCACTGGTTTCCCCCTGTTTTAACCAGTCCTGGGGCATTTTAATGAGAGTATGAACCAGTGGGAACCCTAGCAAGTGACTGAGGCTCCCTTGATAGCTGATGTGCCACTAAGGATGCCACCTCTACCCCACATGTGATTCCTGTCTAACTAGCTCCCATTGTCTCTATGCTGTGCATGAGGCAAAGAAGCACAGCCAGGTCTGTCATATGCCTAAAACCCCTACAATGGCAAGTTGCACATGTCTGACTCAAAACCAAGGCTTTCTACTGCCCCATCCAATTAATTTTCTCATCTGACCGCTGGACTCAATAAAGCGTATGACTTTGGACAAGCCAGCTAACCTTCTCTGAGCCCAGTTCCTTCCAAATTGAAGAAGTGGGTTCAATGGAGGCCTGAGAGTTTTACCTCCGACGACGTTCCTGTTATTCCCCTTGTTCCAGGATTAGCTCTCTCCTGAGGAGAGGGCTGCATCAACCTTCAGCAAGGGACCCAACCTCGACCATGTGCAGAGTTACCTGCTCTGAATGCGGAGGGCTATAGTTTTGTTTTAATCCTTCTGACAAGAGGATAAGGGTCGGATAATTATATTGTTCCGTAGCTGGGAAGTTCAGAAGGCAAAGCCCGAGTCACACAGCAAATAAGAAACCACCAAAAAGGCTCTGCCTCTCAAGCCCATGTGCTTGAGAGGGAAGGGTGGAAGGCGGCTGCTGTCAGAAATGGTCATAGCCGGTTATATGAAAACATGACATCTCATCGGCACAATCAATTTTCGTGGTTTTACGCGTTAGCTTAAAATAGGTGCAATTAATAACAAAAATCAGAAACCAAGTGGGAAAAAAAATTAAGAGCCAGACAAATCTGTGGATGTGAAAAGGTGGTCAGAGGTGGTCAGCTGAGATGACAGCAGTTGGGAAGACACAGGTGAGTAGGGCAAGCTGGCTTTGCAGGGGATCAGATAGACGTGGGTTTGGATAACACTTTGGCATATTCCAGTCTAGCCTTGTATCCTCAGTAATAAGAAAGGTGACTGGAACCTTGTAGGGTGGCGCCGAGTATCGTCAAATGTAGGCGTAGTACTTCGAGCACACCGAAGAGACAGAAGGGAGTGGCGTGACGCTATTGCTGTGAAGACTCACACAAACGTCACCAGTTTTCATGCTGTTCTGCTTGTCCAAAAATTAGGGTGTGACCATTTGGTGAGTCAAAGTGGACAATAATCACTGGACACTCAATCTCTGGAATGAAAAAACAGTCCCCGAGGCAGCCAGAATGCAGCACTCAGAGTCTGAGCGGAGAAGTCATATAGCTGTTTACGTACGGAAATCTGAAACCCGCCTTTTCCCTGCTCCAAAGTGAGATGCAGCTATTGCCTGAGTTTGGCTATTCTGTTAGGAAACGAAGGAATGAAAACCCGAGACCAGTAAAAAGGGAAGATAAACCAGGCCCAGCCAAAAAGATCATCTGAGAAGCAGGGAAGGCTTTGAAAAGTGGGAGAGACATGCAGGATGATTGACAGGCCCATTGTCCAGCAGGTGGGTCCCATGCTCTGACTGAAGGCTTTGTGCAGAAATTGTTCCCAGTAGCATACTATTTAGTGACCAATCGTGCTGCGCAAAGGTGATAAAGTCTTGAGTCACTTAAAACACAGAATATAGAATACAGCTATACAGGATATCATGCTTAGATGGGAAAGAAAAGTTATGCGTGCTGTCTGAGCAACAAAGCCCTCAGTTATCCCAGGCAGGAGGACACTCTTGAGAAGAACCTTCCAGAGCTTTGCTCTGTGAGTCAGCACGCGTTTCCTCATACTTTGACTAAGCCCCTCTGATCATTACTTAGGCTCATCTGCTGCCTTCCAAAATGGAAGAGGAGAAAATGGGTACGGGTGGAGCAGCAGCAAGGCAGGGAGGGGGACCTCAGGAATGTTAGCATCATTAGTCAGTGGCTTGATTCTATGAAGTCAAATGGAGAAATGAACGGAAGGGCTCTGTCTGTCTGTGCAGCTCCGTCTGTCGTTCTAGGAGGCAGGAGCAGAGCTTAAAGAGTGGACAGCATTAGTCAAGGGCCTGGCTCAGCCTGAGTCAGCACCCCCTTGCCTCACCCTTTGCACGCCCATGTGATCTGGGGTTCTCGGGGAGGGTGCAAAGGGAGATGCTCATCACTATCTGACCTTTGAAAGGTTAGGACATCTGAGTGATGGTGTCTGTTCAAGCTCCACTGGAAGTGGGTGTGTGTGTGTGTATCCAATGGGTGTTGTGAATCCACCCTGCTGATTCAGGATGTGCACAAAGGCTATCATTCCCACCCTCCCCACCTCAGGCCTCCTGTGTCTATTTCAAAGCTCTAGAGGTAGCCTGATCTGATTTCTGTCCATCCTGTCCCCTCCTTGTTTACTGGAACATCGGGTCACTGCAGTAAAGCTGGAATGTGAGCTTCGGGCAGTCCAGTGATGCCGAGGCGAGCCCTGCAAAGGCTTCATGTCATTGTACTGTTTTCCCTTCCCTCCCGCTGAGTTTTCTTGGAAGTTCCGAGCCAGGCTCAGTGTGTATCCGCCCCCCCCCCAGACGCATTCCACAGTCCCAGCTGCTTGCAACTCAGCAAGTCTCCCCTTTCAAAAGCCCCCCCCCCCCCCCCCCGTGGGTGGCGCGTGGCTGCTGCAGCGTTAGTGACGAAAATGCCCGCAGCACAGAGGCAGAAAGGGAGTGAAACAAACACTGGATGATTTCAAAAATAGGGACAGCCAACATTTTTGTTATGGCTTGTGACTGTTCGTTCTCACATATAGTGGTGCAGCTGAGGAGACCTGAGGTGGCTTTGCTGCTCCTTTTTCCCTGAGTACCAAGCTCATGGGATGTCCCACCACCGGAACCCTGGGCATCTATGACAGCCCGACTTCCTCTTTGCCCTCAGCCTCCCAGATCTCTTACTCTCCCCACCCACTCTTCTTTTAGGTACAATGACTTCATTCCTTCTATACTATAGGAGATAAACAGGGTGGGGTGGCAGGGGTGGGGGAGGGGGTGGAGGTAGGAGAGGAAGACCCAGACATCAACTACTTAAACATAATATTTAAGGACTGGGAGATGGCTCAGTTGATAAAGTGCTTGCTTATGGGTTCTCATGTAGCTCAGGCTGGACCCAGGCTTACTATGTAGCTGAGGATGACCCAGAACCTCTGATATTCCTTCCTCTACCTTCCCATGCTGGGATTACAGTTTCATGTACAACTAGAGACTGAATCCAGGGCTTTAGGCGTGCTAGGCAGACACTACCAACTGGGCCAACCCCCACCCCAACCCCTGCCCCCTCCACCCCCACCACCGCCGTGATTTGTTCTTGCTACCAAATGCTACATGGATAATTTAAGGTTGAGCTCAGTTCTCAGAATGTGGTCCTCGGGCTTACTGAACACAGAACTCTTGAAGAAAATCATAGAAATCTGAATTTTTAACAAACCCACAAAAATCTGAGAAACCTTGAACTAGAGGAGTGTTCGTGGAGTTGGGGTTAGTGGGGCATCTCTGATGTGTTCTCTCAGGTACGTGGTCTAGTTCATAGACCTTGCCTCTCAGTCTGGGGCGAGAGTGAGCCAGAGCATAGGAAGGACCAGGGGTGGCAGCAGCCATATCTGACGCGGGTGAGGTATCTCCCTCCTCCTGCCAGTCTCTGGCTAGGGCCATACAACTGCCTGGCCTCCACATTGTGCCCAGCACCACTGCAAGAAGAGTACCAGGCACGTGACACCTGTTCTGACTCGGGCATTCTGCGGCTGGTCTGCCTCAGGCAATGGGGAATAGATTAAAAGGGAGCTTTCCTATTCTTTTAATCTTTTTCTCTTATCGGGTTAAATATGCTTCATTGACAACTCTTGTTGCTCTTTTGAGCCTTGCGAGACTTTTTTTCCATTTTTTTTTTCGTTTTTATTAATTCATTCATATTACATCTCAATTGTTATCCCATCCCTTGTATCCTCCCATTCCTCCCTCCCTCCCACTTTCCCCCTATTCCCTTCCCTTATGACTGTGACTGAGGGGGACCTCCTCCCCCTGTATATGCTCGTAGGGTATCAAGTCTCTTCTTGGTAGCCTGCTATCCTTCCTCTGAGTGCAGCTAGGCCTCCCCATCCAGGGGGCGTGGTCAAATATGGGGCGAGACTCAAAATGAGCTGCCGAGATTATGGAAAGGGTGTGTGGATTTATACTTGTCAGAGTCAGTTTTTGTTTTTGACTGCTAGCTACAAGTGGCTATTGAGCAATTGAAATGGCAGTTAAGACTCAAATACGAGGGACAGGTGCACAGCAGAATACGAGCACTCAAGTGAGTAACTCACAGAGACAGGCAGCTGACTTAGCCTTTGGAACTAGAGCTAGGGTTGACGCTACACCCTGCGAGTAACACCATTTCTGAACTTCTTCCCTCCTCTCCGCTCTTTCCTTTCCTTCCATCCCCTTCCATTCTTCTCCCTCCTTTTCTCATTTCCCCTTTTAGCTTCTTTCTTTCTTCCCTTTCCCTCCCTTCCCCCCTTCCCTTCTCTTTCTCCCCCCCTTCTTTTCTTTCTCCCTCCCTCTGCAATCCTCTCCTCTGTTTGTTTGTTTGTTTTTTTCCTCTGTGCTAAGGATTGAATCTAGGGCCTTTACCATATCAGTCAGCACTAATCACTGAGCTTCCATCACTAACTCATCTATAAAATGAGATTATCTCAGATTTTAACTCAAAGGGGTTTTGTCCATTAATAAAATGATTGTAGAAAACTTAATTCAACTTCAGGCTGCTAATAACTATCCAATAAGTTATATCTGTTTGTTTGTTTGTTCAGACAAGTTCTCGCTGTATAGCACTGTCTAGCCTGGAATTTATTATGTGGACCAGGCTGGCCTTGAACTCATAGTGATTCACAGAGGGTTCTGGAGGTTTGAGTTTAAAGGTGTGCACCACATCCAGCCGTTAAACTTTCTTAAGTAAAAGGAGATTTTTAAGGTGTTGGAAAAATGGTTCAGTGGTTAAGAGCACTTCCTGCTCTTTTAGAGGTCTCAGTTTCTGGGTTTGGTTCCCAGCACCCACACAAGCAACATATAGCTCCCTGGAACTACAGTAGTATGGAATACAGTGCCTTCTTCTGGTTTCCAAAGGAATCAGGCACACTTAACACACACACACACACACACACACACACACACACACACACACACACACACACGCAAAGCACTCATACACTCATACATAAAAATGATAAGTCTTTGAAAAACAACAGCGCAGAGAGAAGAGGTTGTTGCTAGATGGTGTTAGGTCTGTGTGTGAAATCTGATTCTGAGAGTCTGTAGTACTTAGATTAGCTTTTCATCTATAAGGACTACCTACAAAAACGGGGTGCTCAACGTTCTCCCCCTTCTCCAATGGTAAGCCCATGGATGGCTCTAGGCTTTCTCCAGCACCATGTTACTCTAATTCCTCCCAGTAAAAGACAAGGACGGCGACTGGGCTGGCTTGTTAGACCTACAAAACTTGAATGCTTATGTGGCATAGACCATGCATGGAGTCTGGGAGTGAAAAGGGGCAGCACACTTCCTGAATGGCCAAACAGTCTCTTACAGTCATTTCAGGGAGGTGAAGGAAGTTGTGGGACTTGATAGCCATGGACTGAGACTATCCACATGCCTTTGAAGAGGAGTTGTAGTGATTCCATTTAAGTGACGGCACTAACATGATGTTAGATTTTTGTTGGTGGTGCTTTATTGAGACAGGGTCTCACCATGTAGCCCTGGCTTTCCTGGAGCTCACTCTATAGACCAGGCTGGCCTCAAACTCACAGAGATCCATCTGCCTCTGCCTCCCGGTGCTGGGATGAAAGCTGTGTGCCATCATGCCTGGTGATGTTAGATTCTTATTCTTTTCCAGAGAAGGCAGGTCTCCAGAGAAGCAGGTCACTCAGTAAACTTATAAGAAAACAGGATAAATTTGAAAATGTGGGCAATCCCAAACCTAGAGAAAAAGGTGGTGGTAGGGTTGGTGCTGGTGATGATGGTTGTGGTACTAATGCTGGTGATGGTGGTGGTGGTGGTGATACTAGTGCTGCTGCTGGTAGTGGTGCTGGTGGTACTAGTGCTGGTGCTGGTGCTGGTGCTGATGGTAGTGGTACTCACAATGGTGGTGCTAGTGCTGCTCCTGCTGGTGGTGGAAGATACTGTCACATCCTAAAAGCATCTCTACAGGTATGAATTATCTGAACTCCTGGAGTGCTGACACTGACTAAACCTGTAACAGCTTATTCAGTAACCCCAGCAGCAGGAGCAGTAACAACAAATCCTAAGCTTGCTTCAATGGCTACTGTTCAAAACAGCTACAAGCACAGCAACCTTTTGCTCAGAGGGCTGCCCCCTGGACTGGGTGTTCCAGGTACGTGCTCTAGGTGATTTCCAAGCTTGAAAAGAGAACCAAAAGGTAGAAGTGGCATCCTTGGGCGAGGACAGATTTACACAGCCTTCCACCTCTCTCTTTGAGTGGTGCTACCTCATTCATCATCACCAATGTCGTCACCGCTGTTGTCGTCATCATTGTCAAAACAGATGCCCTTTGTTCGGCTCTTCCTGAATGCAGAAGCCTCTCCTTTTCATAGGTGAGCTCATTTGATTCTCTTGACAGGCACGAGGGAAGGACTATTATTAAACCATTTCTAAGGATGGGGAAGCTGAACCTCACAGATAACAAATCACTTGCTGAGAGGTAGCAGCCCTGGCTGATGGCCTTATACAAAACAGGAAGGGAGCCCTAGACACAAAAGTCTTGACCCTAGGTCAACTCCAAAGACTCTTTTTATAAGAGATATTTCATAATACCAGATGAAGGTCACAAATTATGTAACTCCTGAAATTACAGTGTTAGAAAAAGAATATTTTATCACACAGAAACATGAAGTGCATTAAAAAAAAAAAATAAGACTGTGTATTTTGTAAGTACCTCAAGCACATGAGGTTGTTCGATACAGAATTATCAATAAAGGACTAAGAAATGTCTGAGCAGGCACAGCACTTGCTGTACAAGTAACAAAGACCTGAATCTGCATCCTCAGAACTCATGTAAAAGCTGGGCAAAATCACATATGCCTACCTACTGTGAGATGGGAGGCAGAGGCAGGAGAATCTTTAGACTCTCTCAGGCCAGCTAGGCTGCCATCACAGTGGGGAGCAATAAAGGAGAGACCCTGTCTCAAACCCACTGGAAAGTGAAGACTGACACATGAGGTTGTGCTTTGACCTTCACATACTATCTGTGGTATGCTTCCTGAACTCACACACATGCATAGATATCCATACATGTTACACACACACACACACACACACACACACACACACACACACACACACACCAATAAAAGTTGTATTTGCCAATGTAATTTACTCAAATACTGCAAATGGAACTAACATCAGTGATGGGACTATTTAAACAGGTGGGCCACTCCCAAACAGAGCAAAACATGTGTGTTGTTTACAGTCTAAGACAATTTAGTGTATATTGACTGACTCATATAACATGCTTTGTGTTTATGAGCAAGGTGGATTTAAGTCCTAACTCAAAATGAATTAATAGGCAAATGTGTTACTATCCGGCTGGACATTCAAAGGGCAAGGTGCATTTTCATTGTGAGGGAACTGACTAAGCATGGAACAGCATTAAATCTAGACATACCCCATATCCCTGCCACAAAAAAGCAAGTGACACCTCTGCCTCAGTGACTGAACAGCAGAGATACTTTGTCCCTTAAGAAAGTCTCTTAATGTCAGGCATTATAGCTCACATCTGTAATCCCAGCACTCAGGGAGGCAGAGGCAGACAGATTGCTATGAGTTCGAGGCCAGCCTGGTCTACAAAGTGAGTCCAGACAGCCAAGGGCTACACAGAGAAACCCTGCCTCGAAAAGAAAAACCCAAACAACAACAACAACAATAACAACACCAAACCCCCCAAAACCAAAGTTTCTTAACTTAATCTTAGGACAGAGTTTTTCTTCTTGGCCCCACATTACAATAACATGAGGGACCTTATCTCTAATGCTAGTTTGATGCCATCTATGGAGACTCTGATGTGGTTGGTCAGGGCCATAGTCTATTGCTAAAGTTTCATGTGGTTTTGTCTCCTCCTCCTTTTCTTCTTTTCAGACAGGATCCCATTTGGCCCAGGCTGATCTCCAACTTGTTTTATGGGTGGTGCTAGCCTTGCCCTCCCAATCCTCCTGCCTCCACCTTCTGAGTGCTGGAATTGCAGACATGCACCTGCTGCCAGGGCCAGCTCTGTGCCACCCTTTATTGTGAACCTAAGATGTTTACATTCTTGTTTCAATTCACTATAATAGAGAATCCAATTAAGTTGCCTGAACTAATATCTAGCAGGGAGTTGGCACATGGAGGGAAGTAAACATTTAGAATCCATTAACCAGTCAATGCCATTTTAGCTAGAATAACTTTGATTTTTGTTCACTTGTTTGCTTTTTTTTTTTTTTTTTTTTTTTTTTGAGGCGAGTCTATTTATACAGTATAGTTTTCTATAACTTTCTATGTGGTCTCAAACTTTCAATTCTCCTGCTTCAGCCTATTGAGTGTTGGAATTACAAATGTTAGCCACCCTGGCAGGCTAGATTTTAATTTTGATGAAGTTCCTTCTATGGGTTATCTTTTCAGAAGTAGTTGTACAAGCCAGGCTCAGGAAGATTTCCTCCCATGCTTTCTTTGAGAAGTTTTGTTTTGTTTTGGTGTTTGTTTGTTTGTTTGGTTTTTTTGGTTTTTTTGTTTTTTTGAGATAGGATTTCTCTGTGTAGCCTTGGCTGTCCTGGACTTGCTTTGTAGACCAGGCTGGCCTCGAAGTCATAGAGATCTGCCTGCCTCTATCTCCTGAGAGCTGGGATTACTGGCATGTGCCACCACTTCTGTTTTTTTTTTTTTTTTTTTTTTTTTAAGAAGTTCTGATAGTAGTAACTTTTACTTTTAGGTCTGTTATTCATTTAATTGTCTTTTTAAAAATAGAATTAGTCAGGATAGCCACAGCTACATAGAGAAACCCTGTCTCAAAAAACAACAAACAAAAAAGCAGAATTATTATTATCTTTTATTTTAAGTCACGTGACGTGATGGGAGGATACACCCATGTTCAGGTGCCTGCAGTGGCCAGAAGAGAGCAACAGTGAAGCTCCTGGCACGGTGCTAGGAGTCAAAGCAATGAGCACGCTCAACTACCGAGCCATAGCTCCAGCCTCAGTGTAAAGATTCTAAAAACATCACCACATGCTTTATAGATGCCCGTGGAACAGTTGAAGAATATGGCATGATGTCTTCTATCTTGAAACATTCTCTCAAAGTTGTTTTCCCATCAAAACCTCTTACGACGTTGCCATCTTTCTTATTTGATTCATTCTCCTGAGAGCCGTCCCTCCAATTCCCCCAAGTCTACTTTTTCTAAGATAAGACAAAAAGAAACACACAAAACCCCCAAACCACCCTGGCCGTGGAATGCCTTTGTTTCAGAATAACTGTCCAGAAAACAGGGTAATGCTTCACCAGCCCTGACCAGATAAGGCCCTGGCCGCCATGCTCACAGACAATCCCTACATTGTTTACAAAATAATCTTCAACACAGGGACCCAGGGAACAGGCCACCAACAGGAAGGCGAGGCCCGAGCTGGATGCTGTAATTACAGAGGACATCTGGGCTAAAGTCTAGTCGCTCTGACCTCACACTGAGTGTCCTGTGGTCCCGACACTGGCTGTGGGCGCTTCTGTAGGAGGCTGGAGGAGAAGGATGCTAGGCAGAGGATCCTGTCCTCCGATTTCATGAAGCTCCAAAAGACTTGATTTCAGAGCAGAAACAGAAAAGAACTTTGTGTGTGCTCACGGGTTTAATTGCGAAGTTTATGGCATATTCCCACCCCCTTTGACATCCTGGGAAGGACAAGAGGAAGCAGGGAATGGACTTTGTTCAATCTTGATTAGATATGGAGAAGAGTGTTTGCCTCTCACAGTCAGGCTCGTGCCCTTGACTGTTTGTGCCACAATTGTCCTGGCAGGAAAGTCTCTCCTGCTCCCTGCCTGACCCTTCTGAACTCAGTCTTTTCTACTAATCCAGTCTAACCAGGCATTTTCTGTATGCTTCTCTTTCTTGCCTTAAATTTCTGTCATTTTAACAGAGAGAGAGAGAGAGAGAGAGAGAGAGAGAGAGAGAGAGAGAGAGAGAGAACACAGAAGCAGAGAGAGAACCCATTAGCAGGTTCCATTTCAATGGAAAAAAAAATCAGAGACATATTGACTACATTTTTCTTTCTATGTTTTGCCACTGCTGCCCCCTCCTCCTCCACATTTTCCTCTTTTCAGACAGGATTTCAATTAGCCCAGGCTGATCTGCAACTTGTCTTATGGCCATTGCTAGCCTTGAATTCCTGATCCCCCTGCCTTGACCTCTTGAGTGCTGGGATTGCAGACATGAACCAGGGGAACCAACTACAGTCATCTGAGATGAGGAAAACTCAACTTAGAACATCCATAAGGTTGGGCTGTAAGCAAGCCTGTAGGGCATTTTCTTAATTAGTGATTGACAGGAGGAGGTGTCAATCCTTAGGCTGTTGGCCCTGGGTTGTATAAGAAAACAGACTGAGCAAGCAAGTAAGCAACACTCTTCCATGGCCTCTGCATCAGCTCCTACCTCCAGGTTCCTGCCCTGATTGAGTTCCTGTCCTGACTTCTTTGTGATGAAGAGTAATGTGGAACTGTAGTCCAAATAAACCCTTTTCTCAAGTTTCTTTCGGTCACGGTGTTTCGTCACAGCAACAGTAACCCTAATTAGGACACAGTGTATCAAAGGAATGCACCTAAGATCCTCTCCGATTGAGTCCTGACAATGTTGTCCTCCATGTCTGGCTAGATTTCTAGCAATGTGCCTAAAACTGGCTCCCTGGAGGAATACTCTCAAGCTGTGGTTCAAACAGAATGTAACAGGGAGGTAGCAAGAAGTTTGGCAAAACTTTGAAAGTCAAAGTGCGATGTGTGAGCTTGCATCTATGGGACTCCATACAATAGACTGAGCCACACAGGTGAAGATTCGCTTGTTTCTGATTGCTTTTAAGGTGCACACTGTTCTTTCCAATTGAGTTGTATGTGTTCGGGGAGCAGTAGAAATCCCACCTAGCATTGACTGTGTTTCTTCTCTACACCTGTTCCAGGATATAGGAAGTTATCAAAAACCATATCAGTTGTTAGCTTTGAATGTCCTACTAAGGAAGAGGTACTGGCCTTTAGAAAAAGGCTTTGTGAAAAACATTACAAAAGCAGAGAGATATGGGTTTTCATTTTAATATAGAGTCTGAGATTGCTTATACAAAATGGCTAGTTCTCTTGATTTTCCCCTTTACTCCACTAGGAGGCAGCATCATGCCTGTTGCACTCAAGGATAGGGGTCCTTTAAATAAATACTTAATACACACGTAAGTAAGTATATGTCCCTACAGTGTGAACACACACCTTAATCTCTGACCTTAATTGATTGGGAATATGTTGCTGGGGTCTTTTGGCCAAAAGCTCAAGGCAGAAGGTTCTGGAACATACCACTCTAACCTCTAATTATCCCCCAAGGAATTGCTTCATGTGCCAATGAAAACTGAAGCATCCTTGAGAACTGATTTCACAAGCAGCAATCGACGAGTTCAAAGATTGTAAAACTCTACAGTAGAGGGGTGTGCAGAGGGTGGCGTGTTGTGTTTTTCATGGAATTTTATGCAACCTTGGGTCCCTAGGGAGTTTTTGCAAGCAGCTCAGTGTGTGCTGGGCCTCTTGTTGTGGCTTGTTTTTGACTTCAAGATTGCTGCAGCAGTGTGGTTCTTGTGCTCATGTCAATAGCTTAAAGACTCAGGACGACAAAAACACAATGCCCCAGCAAGCTGTCGCAGCATGCTCTAGGCATGCTTTTCTAAAAGGCCCAGATTTTCTACATCTGCTGGTCTCATCTGATTTTTGTCAATTTGCGTATTGTACATTGTCTGGGCATTTTAGGTTGTCCTGGGAAGTATTTGTCCATTCAACAGAACTTCCAAAAGCTTGCTACATCAGAGAAATTCAGGTTATGGGTGAGTCACAAGAGGAACGGCCAAAGCCAAGGACATGGGCAGCCTCCCTCAGAGACACAGCTCCTGCCAAAACAAAGCTTGGCCTTCCAGTGTGCTTTGAGAGGTGACTAGTGTCAAGATGAAGATTAGAAGATTGTGTGTGTGTGTGTGTGTGTGCGTGTGCGCATGTGTGTATGTGTACATGTGTGTGTGTATGAGATAGAGCAAAGACTTAGGAGGGAATCCAGCTCTTTCCTCTGAGCTTTGCTCACTTTATTGCAATATCTGTTCTATTTCAGACACCTGGAGCTGAGCCCATCGTGCCTTAGGAAGTAGGCCTGTATACTGGTATGGGTCATTGTCCTACCATACTGCTTGGTTTGTTGTTCAGTGACAGTTCTGGACAATAAAGTGAGTTATGTGACTTTTGTTCCCAGGGCATAAACAAAGTTCTGCTTACATTATGCCGTGTCTATGAAGTGTATGAAAGTATCCCATATAAGTGATATGCATCTTAATTGAGATCACTTTGCTGTGGTCTGAATCTGTAATGGTGACTATAGGCTCAAGTGCTTCGACACTTGAGCCCCAGTTACATAAAGCTATGGAGCCCTCGGCAGCTGTGGCCTCACCATCAGAAGTCAGTATATCCTTGTGACACTTACAGTCTATCTACTTCTGGTTCCAGCCTGCACTCTTTGCTTCCTGGTGAGCCACCTTACCTTTCTGCTAACGCGGATTGAGCCACACCCACCACTGCACCTTTCTACCACAACTGGCTGTCCCTTTTGAGACTTCTCTTCCTGTGAGCTGTTTCTACTAGGCATTTTTGTCACAGCCACAGGGAAAAATAACTAGTACATGCGTCATTTCACAAAGATGCATGCAATCATCTGAATCTTTGGAAGAACTATGCCAGTAGGGCTTGCTCCACACACTGTTGCCAGAAACTTTAAGTTTATAAATAACAGAGCATCTATAAAGCAAACTAAAGTAATGTGAAAGAAAACACCATTGTGGTTATATATACTGAAGCCAACAAGGGCCACGATTGTGCTGGACTGCGCTTTAACCACTGGTTCTCAAAAAAGTGAAGAATAGTTTGACTGTTCTGGGGGCAGGTAACTGCCCTCTGATTGGACTAGATTGCAGATACAACTGGGTGTTTCTTTTCTTTTTTATTAATTAATTTATTTATGCACTTTACATCCCAGTCATGGCCCCCTCCTCCCTCTCCTCCCAGTCGCACCCTCCCTGCCCCTTTCCCCCTCTCCTAGTTCTCAGAAAAGGGGAGCCCCCTCCTACCCACCCACCCCCAGCTCATCAAGTCACATCAGGACTGAGTTCATCTCCTTTCCGTGTGGCCTGGCAAGGGGTGTCCTGTCAGGGAGAAATGATTGAAAAGCAGGCAACAGAATCCATGTTGGAGACAGCCCATGTTCCCTTTACTAAGAGACCCACATAAAGCCTGAGCTGTCCATCAGCTACACTCATCTAGAGGGCCTAAGTTCAGTCCATACAAAATCGTTGGTTGGTGCTTCAGATCCCACAAGCACCTCTGGGCCCTGGTGAGTTGGCTCTGTTGGTCTTCTTGTGGAGCTCTTGTCACTTCTGGGTCCTTTGATCCCCATCCCCCCAGAGTTTTCTGCTAGACTCCTTGTGCTCTGCCCATTGTTTGACTATGAGTCTCAGCACAGTGGGTGTTTCTTAATAGACCTCTAATCTAATTAGATAGATGTAGTTCTCATTTGTTCAATTATGTATTAAGGATTGTTGAATAATTCCCCCTGGAAAATCAACCAAGAGACTTTGTCTGACTCCAGATTTGGATAGAGACACAAACACCCTTGTGATGCAAAGATCTCAGCACCATACCTTTATTCTTCTGTTCAGAATGATCTGGAAAGCCTCTTCTCCACCAAGCATTATTCTAAATGCAGGGGTATGGTGCAGTGATCTTAAGTTACCAAGTAGGACAGATGTGAGTCTCTCTGTGAGGTGTCACTGCTCTGTGTGAGACCTCAGACAAGGCTTTTCTTGCTTGTGCAGCCTTGCTCCTCTCACGGAAGGTCAGCCACTCACTGCTCATGTTTTGCTCACATTCCAGGACTTTAAGGAACAAGCTGTTCATGCTTCTTTGGCTCCAGTCTCTGTGTTCCGGTGCCATTGGTTACGATACAAACTCAGAGAGTCTATTTTATAGAACTGAATTCAATTCTGTTTTCAAATTGTCTGAGATGCTGATGCTGCCCATCTCTTTTCCATCGGGAAAGCAAGAGGGGTGTGCAGGGACAGCTTGCTAAGGGTCCCTGAGGTAAGACCCAGTCCATTATTTCACCATTTCCTCACAGCACACAGAGATGGGTGGAGGAGAACAGGAAAGGGGAGACTGGTTCTTTCCTGAATGATTGTTTAGACCCCCACGCCCCACCTCAAGAGAACCACGCTCCACCCATTAAGGAAGCAGCTCTCAGAGGCATTCCAGGGACAGCGCCAACTGCTGACATAATGAACGGCCCATACCAGGAAGGACAGGGCCAGTTGCTACCGTAATGGATGGTTCACACACCAGGAAGTGGAATTTGCCAACAACCAGGATGTTCATGATGGGAGGTGGTAATTATCAGAACTCAATGTGGGGGAAAAGGATCTGACCCATCCCAGCATGATGCTTTGTGCAGCATCTGCTCTGGGCTGCTTACATGAATGCCGAGGGACTGTGAGAACACATGAGGGAATGATCAACAAGTTCTTGCTTCCTCCTCCAAGAAACTCTTCGAGGCACCACCAATTCAGGTTCCCACTATAAAACAAGGATCAGGTATTTAGTGAGGCTTCTCTGGTCTGGAAACATTATGCTAGTCAAGAAAGCTGGGCTGTTTTTAGTTATAGGCCAGACAGGAGAGTGACTGTAAAGGATGTCTTCCCAAAGCCTGTCACATGGTCTCCAGTCCTGCTTCTTTGCACGGCTAGTCCTGAGCTTGTCGTCCTGCCCCAAACAGGGATCGGCAGTGTATGATAAAAGATTAATGGCTGCTGAGTCCTACAACACTGAAGTCTGTGACAATGGGAAACCAGCCTGGCCCTTTCAATTTGCCACCCACAGGATGGGGATGGAGCTCTCAAAGGATCACGATGACAATTAAGTTTCATTTACATATGCTGCACATAAAATGCCTCGTGAGGAGTGAGTGCTGGATAAAGGGGAGCTAGCAGTGTGAGCAGCTCAAGGCACAGCACTTCATCGCACTCCTTAGCTGTTTCTGGTTGACAGCAATGGGGTTGAGCTTGGAGAAAGTAGAGCAAACGAGCCGGGTTGTAGATTCCTTCTGAGCCTGTGGTCAGCTTTCAGCTCAACCCTTTTTGTGGGCCTAGTCACATATCCAAAGCAATGTAGGCTTCTTTTCAGTGTAGAGAACAGACATGTACTTTGTAGAGATACCCCAAGGTTTGTGGAAGACCCTGCAGTGACGGTGCCAAGGGACGGACTTCTGGATGAACATCATAAAGAGCTCTAGGACTGTAGACATATTAATTCCCCCCAGCTTTATTAAGCAATAATTGCTTAATAAAGTTTATATGCCTATGATATATGGTGAGATATACATGATTAAATCAAGTCATATGACACATGCACTTGTTACTTCATTGTGGAGAGAACACTCATGTTAGCTTTCTCAAGTATCCTCTACTTTGCCTGATACCTTGTAGCCACCACTCTATTCCTGACTTCCGTGAGTTCAGCATTTTAGATTTTGTGTATGAGTAAGATCATGTGTGACGACTGTCTCCATGCTTGGCTCCTTTCACTCAGCACAGTGACATTTACATTTCAAATCGTAAAGTCTTACTCTTTCCTGCTGAATACTATTACATTGTGCAAACTTATCTCATTTTTCTTACCCACTCATCTGTTAGTGAACACTGACATTACTTCTACATATTAGTTGTTGTGAGTAATGCAGATTTCGCCGGGCTGTTCTTTATCTTAAGTGAGAGGAAGGTAAGAGGAAATGGTGCCTGACGGCTACTAGAGTACATCTTGTGAGAAAAGAACAAATTCTGGAAGCAAATTAGCCTCCTCCAAGAAGGCAGGGAACATAATTGCCAGAAAAGAGTTAATTAGCTTTGTTAAAATATAAACAAATATAAAAGAAAATATTGAAGGGAATGCAGTAGTTTTGACAAATGATTGTACTTAAAAACTACTACCATAATCAAGGTGTTACACATTTTATTACCCCCAAAAGTTTTCTGGTAGTTCATTATTATAGGTAACCTCTCCCTATCTGTTTTCTGCCATTATAGAGTAATTTTTTTCTATTGGAGAAATTATTAGAATGACATCATCTCCTATGGACTCTTCTAAATGGTATTTTTCCCATCCATGTTGTTCCATGTACCCATTGATTGCTTATTTTCATGGCTGAATAATAATAGTCTATTGTCTATTTACAGTTTAAAGGTTTTTTTTTATTTCATTCTGTTTAAAAATTTTTTTATTATATTTCTTTTTTTACATATACATTTATATTATTACACATAAATAAAATAAACTACATACAGCAAGAACAACCACAAAACAGGAATTATATAGATGTTACATTCATAGTGTTTTGGCTATTTGTATTTTGCAACCTTGAAGAAAACATCTTTTTTATCTTGGTGAGTCTAAAATTCTGAATGTAAATCAATATCTATCATATCTCATTTCTATCAACTTAAAACATCTATCTAGACCTAAAAACATCTTTTTTGTTTGTTTTTTGAGACAGAGTCCCTTTGTGTTAGCCTTGGCTGTCCTGGACTCGCTTTGTAGACCAGGCTGGCCTCAAACTCACAGCAATCCGCCTGCCTCTGCCTCCCAAGTACTAGGATTAAAGGTGTGCGTCACCACGCCCGGCTAGACCTAAAAACATCTTAACCCCTAAACAACTAACCTTAATTGTAAGACTATACTATCTGGTCTTCAACCCCATCAGAGATTTAAAAAGGAATAAAACTTAATTACCTGAGTAAACTGAAAGCGCAGGTGAGCAGCTTCCAACATGAAAAAATGACAGAGACAATTTGCTGCCTGAACAGTCACCCAAAAGTCTCTATAGCATTGGAGCGTCATCTTTGGCGTTCTGGCCCAAAATATGTGACAGACATATTTGTGAGTCAGGAATTGAGAACCTGCTTACCCTGTCTTGGCAGAGTTTGGCCATCGAGTCTGCCTGTATCCAAGCTTGCCCATTTTTAGGCAGAATTCTGTGTATGGTAGACATGAGGACATTTTGCTCAGTGGCTTGTTTGTTGCATTTGAAGCTAACTCCATAAGGAGGTTCTTTGATGCTCATCATCTTCTTTGAGGTAGACTGGGTGTTGCCAGGAGTTAACCTCTCTGAGGAGTTAACCTGTTGTCAATCTTTAAAATAATAAAACCATCTTTAAACGCCATAGTCTTTAGGTCTCTGAAGGCTTTTGAAGATCCTATCCAACTATTTTACCTTATATATCTACAGGGTCTTATCTATCTGTTAAACCTAGGATGTATGTTCTTGTGATAAAAATTTTTTTGAGGGAACTTAATGTCTATCCTAGATTGGTCTTGAACTGACTCACATCTATCTTCTTGTTTCAGCCTCCCAGATGCTTGGGTTACACATGTGTGCCACAAACAGTTTCATTTATCTATTAATATGTAGGTTTGTGGGCCTGGAGACATGGCTCAGAGGTTAAGAGCACTCTCTACTCTTTCAAGGGTCCTGAGTTCAATTTCCATCAACCACATGGTGGCTCACAACCATCTGATGCCCTCTTCTGTTGTACAGGTGTAAATGCAAGTAGAACACTGTATACATAATAATAAATAAATAAATCTTTAAAAAAAAAAACTTTGAATGCCTTACTTTAAAAAAAGATGTAGGTTTGAGTTGTTTGTGGATGGTAGTCATGACAAAACTGAATTCATGTGTCATGAGTCTTTATATGGACGTATATTTTGATTTCTCCTGGATAAACCCTTAGGAGAGAAACTGCAAGGTTTAGGTGGTTAGGTGGCTACAAATTCCTTTTCAATAAGTGAATCAAGACTATTTTCTGCAATTACATGTTTACCTTTTCATTTTATTAATGATTCTGCTTGTAGGGAATACATTTTATTTTCATAGTAAATGCTGACTATTCCCAGATGATTGGAATTTGGGTGTATGTTTTCTTCTAAAGGGTCTATAATTTCAACTTTAACTTTTTTTTTTTGTTTTTGTTTTTGTTTTTGTTTTTGAAAGAGGGTCTCTCTGTGTAGCCCTGGCTATCCTGAAACCTGTTATGTAGATCAGGCTGGCCTTGAACTCAGAGATCTGCCTGTCTCTGTCTCCCCAGTGCTGGAATTAGAAGCATGCAGCACACACCCAGTCAGCTTTAATTCTTTGCGGTCTTGAGGAATCAAATGTAGATCCTCACGCAGGCCATGCAAGTGCTCTACCCCTGAGCTGCACCTTGAGCTCTGCCTTGAACTTTCTAAAGTGTTCAGATGCTTCCTTGGAAGGCAGCGACTGTTAACATTCAGTGACTTTTCCTAGGCGATCTTAGAATCTCAACATCTCTATCGACCTCCTGCTGGTAGATGCTAAAGCCGTTGTTGGCTTTAGGGAGGAACAGACAACAAGAGAATGGCGCCTCTTCTTCAGGCCTTTGTTTTCCCAGCTGTGTGTGAGCCAGAAGAAAACAAGATGAGGCAAAAAACTAAAATTGCATCGCGATGCTTTGTCAGACAAACTTCTCCTTGAACGATCTGTTTCACATACGAGGCAACTGAGGCCCACGAAGATTAATCCCCACTGTAGTCACACAGGTGTCATCAGTCCTGGGATGCTAACTTCCTGTGTCATGGTATGGTTTCTCTCTCTTGCAACATATTGCTTTTTTTTCCTCTGTGGGGAATGTTTATTTTTCTAAAACTGAAATATATTAACCATGCGAAATGAGTGCTCTTTCTCCTCAGGCTGCTGTCAAATTATGAACATAAGAACCCAGGGTTCTTTTAGTGCCAGAGGACTTGGATACTACTTACGTCTCCAGGATGTGGGCCATTTTGGCAAAGAACAAAAGCAACTGATTGATCAGTATGTGAAGCGAGATGCTGAGACTGTGCGGTGACATCTTTGGAAGTTGTTAGCTTCAGAGTGAACTCCAGAGTAGCCTGGATAGGTTGTGAGACTCTATGCTTGTATGTGCATGCGTGCGCACACACACACACACACGCACGCACGCACGCACGCACAGATGTACACACACACACAAGCGTACTCAGACATGGAGAACAGTGATTTACACACTGGCACTGGCAGCCATACCACAGGAGAGACAAAGCTGCTGCAAATCAGGTTTCACATATAAACCAGGACGCTACTTTTCAGACTTTTACTCTGGAATAAACTATGAAAAAGAATGGGAAAAAGTAATGTCTTCCCTCAAAAATGTGTTTCCATTTGCTTGCCCCTCAAATGGTTCCATACAGTGCTGTGGGCCCCGAGGACCGTGCAATGCTTTTTAGCTTTCCTGGAACATCTGATTGCTGTAGGTGAAGCGGGGAGAGTGAGTCACAGCTGGCAGGGCTGGGAGGTGTATTAGTCAGGGTTCTCTACAAGAACAGAACTGATAGAATGAGTCTATATTTATTAAAAGAGGATTTATTAGAGTGGCTAACAGGATGTGGTCCAGATCGTCCAACAGTGGCCGTCTGCCAACAGAAAGGGCAAGAGTCAGCTAGCTGCTCAGACCATGAAGCTGATGTCACAGTATACACTGGAATGCCAGTGAAGGAATCCCTCAGCAGCGGGATAGATGAACTTGTGTGAGAGAGGGTAAGCGGGTAGAAACGCAAAAGCTTTCCTTCTTTCATGTTATTTTATGGAGGCTACCACCAGAAGGTGTAGCCCAGATTGAGAATGAGTCTTCTACTAATCAGAATAGTTCCTCATGGATGCGCCCGGATGCCTGGGTTTGAATTGATTGCAGATGTGGTCAAGTTGGCACGCAAGATTAAATATCACAGAAGGAAAGCTAATCTCTCCAGTTGCTTTTCTTTCAACACGTGACTCTCCCGCTCATGCGCAGTTCAGCTGAGTCCTAAGGCCACAATTTTTTCCCCTCATATTCCCTAAACTCACTCCGCTGTGCACAGTTATCAGAGGCATATCCAGCCTGGAATCCACAGTGTGATGAATGGTTTGCTGCGTGACACTGGAAGAGGAGAGGTGACAAAAGGAGCTGAACGGGGGGGGGGGGGCACTGGGGAGTTCCCAAGGCAAATACAAAGGAGCCCCAGCTTGGGATGTTTGGTTTCATAACGCTGGGTTGTTAATGCCTTAATCAGGGTTCCTGTCGCTGTGAGGAAACACGATGACCAAAAGCAGCTTGGGGAGGAAAGGGTTTATTTCACCTACGCTTCTACATCACTGTTCACTATTGAAGGAAGTCAGAGAAGAAACACAAACAGGGCAGGAACCTGGAGGCAGGAGCTGATACAGAGGCCACGGAAGAGTGCCACTTACTTACTGGCTTGCTTCACACAGCCTGCTTAGTTTGCTTTCTTATAGAAACACCAGGCCAGAGGTGGCCCCGCCCACAATGAGCTGGGCCAATCACTAATCAAGAAAATGCCCCACAGGCCTGCCTTTAGGGCAGCACTTTCTCAGTCAAGGATCCCTCCTCTCAGATGACCATAGCTTGCGTCAGGTTGACATAAAATTAGCCGGCACAGTATATAAAAGACGGTCAGTAGAAACTGTATTTTGGGGTCAGTGAAATGATTCAGTGAGCAAAATCACCTGAGATTATTCAGTGAGCAAACGCACCGAGTGTGATCCTGGGACCCGTATGGTGGAGAGAGAATTACTCCCGCAAGTTGTCCTCCAACCTCCACACATATGTCCTGGCACACACAACACACACACACACACACACACACACACACACACACACACACACACACACACACAACACACACACACACCGTAAACCTCACATATATACCACATGCACGTCACACAACCACATACAACACACACACAAACACTCACCACAACGCCCAAATACGTACCACACACACACACACACACCCCACATACACACCACACATATACCACACATACACAGATACACCACATACACACATAGCACACATCACACACACATACACACACAGAGACACAATACACACACACACACACACACACACACACACACCATATTTGAAAAATAAATGCTAGCAGCATTACTATGACATTTCCTTGCAGTGTTGCGAAGCAGCAAGCTCAGCTCTCCATTGCCTGGTGCCCGCGGGGAGAAGCTACCCTTCTCTACAGCAGAAGGTTCTGGGAAGTGAGGATCAGCGACTGGGTGACTGAATATCTTTTCACTTACTGCCTTTTCTGTGAGATTACCAAGTCTGTGACCTTGTGGGTCCCAGAAGCTTCCAGCCTGTTGTGTGTCAGAGGCCTGTGTTGTCTTCTTTATCTGAATATCCCTGGGACCTAGCCGAGGCCTGGCACATAATCAGTGGTTCAGAGCTGCTTGTTGAAGTGAATTAAAATGCATCCATCAGAGCTCCAGGAAGAGGTGACAGGATCTGTGTTGGAAGAAACCCTTTCACTGCTTATAAGGGCAAACACTTAACAGGCTTTGTGGATTCGGTTATTCTGTGGTAACTTGCTTTACACTTAGCTGAAATTCTACTTTTTTGCTATGAATTCAGTGTTGATGATTTGATTTGTCATACACTTGAGGCCATTTGTTTTTGGCCTGACTTGGTTTTTGCTTTGGACCCACAGTGTCAGAAGGATGCGGTGAGTTCTTCACTCCAGAAGTTTTAGGGGTGGCAGGAAGGCTGGAGGGACAAATATCTGCTGGCATTGTCTGTCTGGTGGAGTTGCCAAAGATCCCTTCCTCTGTTACCGTGCTCTCGCATGGATGTCGCTTGAGGTTATCAGTGTATCTGCCATTCCACAGGCTGGAAGAGAGGCCAGTCTTGGTATCCTGCTCACAGAGCAGATTCACCATTATGGTCCTCTCCTCAGGCAGCTGGATGCAAAGCTCTGTGTATCTGGGGCTAATCCACTTTGCACCCTGTTAGCTCATGTCCTCGTGGATAACACTTCCATTCCTTCTCAGAAGTGTTCCAGGCGTGACAATAAATGACAAGACACTCCATTTATTCATTTTATTTTCAGCCTTGATCAATCAATCAGAACTTTATGGAAGCATTGGGTTGTATAGGCAGATAATAATTATTAGGGGGTCACTTACTTTAAAGTCAATGAAGGTTTTATTTTAGCCAAAGCAATGTACTTCATGTGTTTTAAAGGCAAATAGGACTATAAGGCTTACAGTAAATTAAAATATAATCCCTATTTTAAAAAAAATTGTCACCTGGCTTCTAAACAATGTGATAGTTCTTCATTTTAGTATTTTATTTGGTCCACTGACTTCCACTCCAGACCTCCGATCTGGCTGTGTTTTGAGACAACGCCTTTGAAATGGTAATGAAGTTCATGTGAGGTCATGGAAGTGGGACCATCATCTGACAAAACCAGTAGGAAGAGGAAAAGGAGCCAGAGTTTCCCCTGAGCAGTGCTAAGGACAGGTTCCTTAGGACAGGCTCCTTAGCACATGACAAGAACCCTCCCAGACACCAAAGCAGCCACCAGGACCCTGAGCTGGAGTTTCCACCCTCCAGATCTGAGAGATAACAACACTTTCCTTGTGAGGCCACGCTGTGGGATTTTGTTATGGTGCTAATATGACTTTCCATTGTGAAAAGAACTTAGCTTCTTTCTACAACCTACACACACACACACACACACACACACACACACACACACACACACACACTTCAGCTCATCATTTTCTTCTGATTCTAATACTTCTTACCTAGCGACTCCTCCTGACTTGTTTTTTAGTTTGTTCTTAGGGACTTAGGTGTAAAGTGTTTATTTTACAAAATAAAGCCAGGTGTTGGCGCTCATTACAGTTGTCCTAGGGCTCAGCCTGTTGAGGCAGAAAGATCAAGTTGGAGGCCAGCCTGGGTTATGTAATGAGCACTAGGCTACCCTTGAGCTGCAGGGAGGCCTTTTCACAGAGTTCGGTGGCATTCTTCTGGTGCATCTCTGCCCTCACGGCTGCCCTGTCTGCTCCTGCTTTACTCATTCACTGAGAGACGGCCATGGCGCAGCTCTCGTGCCATCTCCTTCCTGCCCTGGAAGGCTTCACAGAGATCACTCCACTTCTTCACCTGTGATGTTTTTAGCTCCTGGACTTGGTTGATGGATGAACTGATCTGTTGGACTTTAGGCTGCATTTCTAATGCCATGACTTTGGGCTAAGGCACAGCATCTTGGTCCAGGATATAGTGTATAGCAGGGTTCCCAGCAGCCCACCCTTTGTGTTCTGTAGTAGCTATAAAAATTCTAAATGCACTTAGGTATCTATCTATCTATCATCTATCTATCTATCTATCTATCTATCTATCTATCTATCTATCTGAATTACATTCCAGTGAGGATGTCAGTTATCTTTTCAAGAGAAAAAGTGAAATGTTCCACACTTTATTAATAACCTTAACTTAGGACAATCAGCAAGGAATAGTTTTATAGAATATTATTTTGCTTGTCCTTTTGTTACATGGATCCAAATAATTTTCTATTGAATGGGTTCAGGAAAAGTTTATTTAGTATATCTGACTTTCCAGATGTTAATCAGTAGATGAAAGTGACAGCTGGCACTTATACTGTGCCTTCTGTACCCTGCATGCTTGTGTAAGCTAACTTTAATTCTGATAATAGTCATAGAGAGCACTCTTGCTATGATTCTCATTTTACAAATGACAGAAAAGATAGTAAGTGACCTGCTTAGTCTAGCTCAATGGGATGATTTTGCTCCTTTTCTTGGCGACTTTTGACAATAGCTAGAGCCAATTTTACTTCTGACCAGTCAAAGTCCTGGGTTATAAAGTATGAGGATGGTGCCAAATGCCCTACAAATCACAGAGCAGCCATCACAAACAATCACCTAGCCCAAACTATCAGCAATGATGCTCCCAGTCAGTGTGAAGAATTCCTCTCTGACAATACTTTTTTATTTTTCTTTCTTTCTTTTTTTTGGGGGGCGGGGGTTTCAAGGCAGGGTTTCTCTCTATAGCCTTGTTTGTCCTGGACTTGCTTAGTAGACCAGGCAGGCATCCAATCACAGCAATCTGCCTGCCTCTCCCTCCCAGAGTGCTCGGACTACAGGCCTGTGCTACCGCACCCAGCTTCTTCTGACAACTCTTATTGGGTCACCCACAAACACCTGATATACGCTGACCTAACCAGGGTAGAGAAGAGGGCTTTGGAAATGGCTATTTTCACTCCTTATTTCCTGTTGGGGTAAACAAGAAGTGTGTAGCCTGGTGTGAGTGGTATGGCAGTACACTGAAGAGAAGGAGCCTTCCCATGAAGCCGGGACTGGGGACAGTAGAAGGAAAGGCACAGAGACCTGTGTCCTTGGGAACATAACTGGGTTTCACTGAACCGTAACTTTCCCGGAATCTAACCTGTCCCTTGACTTGAGGTTACGTAAGACAACACGCCCATGTTACCTAAGGCTGCTGGAGGGGCAGCTGTGGGTTCCGGGCAGCTGGAACTACCATCGCCAACTCGTGTTGCCAATCGCAGGAGGTTTCTTGGAAAATTCAACCATGTCTGGATCACATGATAAGATGGCTTTTCAGAACTTGACTTCACCACTCTGGGTAAACCTTGACTAGGGAGATTAGGAGATTCTGACCTCAGCTTGGCTCTCCCGTTCTGATGAATGCTCACAAGGTGGAGACTGTGATCAGTGAGCTGGTAGTCAGAGGACAATCCCGGCCGCTAGTGAAGAAGAAGGGAGGTGATTTCAGTGCGCTTGGAAACATGGAATATTCCCTGAAAGGATCAGTGCCGGCTCAGGAACCTCACGACCAAGTTCTCAGCACAAAGATCCATTTGCCACAGAGGGACAAAAAGGGAAGGGAATAAGAGACAAAGGCAAGAGACAGAGGATGGGGGGAAGGGGAAGGGAACAAGGGGTGGGGGAAGGGGTTTTTGTCCCGGAGGGGACAAAGGACTGCCTCTGGATAGAGAGGAGACAGACCTGGCCCGCAGGCAAATGGCAGTTTATAAATGTACAAGGGCGAACCCAGTTTAGGATGAGGTGCTTACTTTCAATTGAGCATTTTAACTATGTGAGCCAAAGGGGGCTTTTGACTGCTGGACTTCAGTACTCTGCTAGCTGGACCTTGGTAGCCAGCCACAGGATAAGAAGCAGCCAAATAAAGGAATAGACCTCGGGGGCTAGCTTTGGGAATGTAATGTAACACTTTTGAGTAAGGCAAAGGGAATGGGAAGAAGGGAAAAGCCTACCAGAGCCATGTTTTCAAGCTGGCCAAAGTCCCTTCGTTATGCACATGGGCCAAACACAAACAAGCAAGCTGTTGGCCTCCATGATAAGGCTAACCTGTCTGCAGGATGTAGGAAGTGGAGTGAAGGAAGTGTCCCCCATGCAACTCAGACATTTGAATATTTGGTCCCAAGTTGGTAGTCTTCCCTGGGGAGGCTTTAGGAGGTGTGGACTCCCTGGAGGAAGTGTCCATCACCCCAGTGCCCCCCCACCCAATCCCCCCAGCCCGGGGCAGACTTTGAGGATCCAAAAGCCATGTGATGTTGCCAGTGTACTCTCTCTACTTTCTTGTTTGCAGTTCAGGATGTGAGCTCTCAGCTTCTGCCCCACCTGTCATGGCTGCCTGCTGCCAGGCTTCCCCACCACCACCATGCTAGACTCTTACCTTCTGGAACTGTAAGCCCCAAAAAAGTCCTGCCTTCTGTAAGTTGCCGTGGGTCATGGTGTTTGATCATAGCACTAGAAAAGTAACAAATATACAGAGTTATTTGAAGGGGGTGATCTTGGAAATAGACTGTTCTCACTATGCCATGTGACTGGGGATGTGTTGAGGGAATTGGTGGGGGGGGGGGGGGGGTGAGGGGGTGAGGGGGTGAGGGACATTTAAATTTTGCCCCAGCCTAACTTGTCTTTTAATTAAAGAAAATGGTGGCACCCATACAGCACCCCATGGATCCCAGTGGTGGCCACTTCCATTTTTATTCTAGAAACAACAGTCTTGTTGTTAACCAAATAGCTGTATGAGGTAGAAGGCAGACCCACACCTTCCTGTCATTAGATTCATCTGTGGGAGATGAGGAGTGGAGGATGAGAAACTTTGCCCTAAAGGGTTGAGGATGCCTGAGATAAGCCCGCTGAATGATTCTCTTCACAGCCACGTCACATTAGGGAGTGTCCTGGAGTCTGCACAGACAGGCATTGTTTTATTTTGAAAGTGAATTCTTAGTTTGGATTCTGAACCCTGAAAAATGTAATTATTTCAGCATGAGCTACCAAGAGAAAGCGGTGTTTGGATGATGCATGGGACTTGCCACTGTAATGTGTGGGCTTCCCGTTGTGACCTCAGCGGTTAGCAGTACCCTTCATCCTGGTTTGACCACGAACAGCTGTAAGTCCAGGTTCCATGAGGGCACCGTCTCTCAGACCTCTGTGACATAGGCAAAGAAAACAACAAGCATGAAAGCAGATGGCTGGTCCCAACTATTTCTTTCCCAGCTTCCTGGACAACAGAAAGAAAAAAAGTGAGTTAACTCTGAGACCACCAGGATCCAGGCAGGCTCTGGAACGTACAGGTTAGGTCATGTGTGAGCACAAACATCTCCCGATGTTTCTCTCTTTTAAGTGGTCACAAATCCTCAGGCCCCTCCCCTTGCAGAAATGTCTACCAGGATCACAGAGTTTCCTATTTTTGCCTCTTCTCCTAATTGCTCAAATGAGGTTTGATTCGCTTACTCTTTGCAGTGGCATTCAAGAAGGGCAAGCTTTGCTGACTTCCAGGCTCATCCTTTCTGCTGAGGAGCAGCCACGTGATCTAAGCTTTGCTTGAGGCTCATCCACTTGTGGTTCCCAATCCCTTACTGTGTTGTCACATCAGGCCTTTCCCATCTGAGGCTAGGAGAGATAAAATTATGTTTTAGGAAAAAGATATATATTATTAGGCATAATTTATTCACATTACGTTCTGGTAGTTATCCCCTCACTCTTACTTTCCTGTTCCCACTCTCTCTTCCTCTTTTGCCCTATTTCCCTCCCCTAGACCTCTGATGGGGGGGCGGGGCTTCCAACCCCACTGTCTGGCCACAGCCTATCTGGTCTCATCAGGAGAGCCTGCATCCCCTTCCTCTTCGTGTCTGCAAGACCGTCCTGCCAAGGGGCAGTGATTAAATTGTGGGCACCAGAGTGCATGTCAGAGGTTCAGCTGCAGTGGCCCCTCCCCGCCAGGTGGATAATCAGTTGTCCATTGGCTACATCTGAACAGGAAGGTCTAGGTTCTCTGCATGCAATGTCCTCAGTTGGTGCATCAGTTTGTGCAGGCCCCGCTGTATCCAGATCTGCCGACTTTGATAGTCTTTCTGTGGAGCTCCTGACCCCTCCTGGTCCTTCCATTTCCCCACTCTTCCAGACAACTCTCAGCGCTTTGACCAGAGTCCAGCATAGAGTCCCAGTATCTTTCCCAATCACTCACTGGGTAGTTAGTCTCTCTGAGGATATTTATGTTGGGCTAATATCCACTTATAAGTGAATATATACCATGCATGTCTTTCTGGGTCTGGGTTACCTCACTCAGGATGATCATTTCTAGTTCCATCTATCTGCCTTGCAGGACTCTATATCTGAGGACAATCTCCTGGAATGAACTATTTGGGTTTTAACCAAGTGACTGGGCATCAGAAACAATACATCATTTAAGACTTCAAGGTAAGACATATTAGGGGGTCTTGGCACACATTTAATGGACATTAAAAAAAAATATAGTCTCACTGTATAGCTCTGGCTGACCTGGAACTCATTACATAGGCCAGGTTGGCCTTGAACTCACAGAGGTCCAGAGACCTACCCCATTCTGCCTCTGTTGTGCTGTGATAAAAGATGTGCACCACCACACTCAGCCTCTAACTACTATTTTAAGGGCTGAACTGGAGTCTGAAGAAGAGGTAAAATAATAGAGGTTCATATGTCTAAGATAGGGAAGAGCCTCTCTGAGTGAAATGTCAGTTGTTGCTTCAGTTCTATGCATTCTTCAACATGAAGCACACACGGTGTCACGGTATAAATCCCTTTTTCTTTTTGTGAGGCACACTTGGAATAATGTGAGAAGGGTATGGTGGCACACATTTGTGATCCCAGCATTTAGTAGGTCAAGGTAAGAAGATTCCAGGTTCCTCAGCAGGCTGTCTTAAATAAACAATAGCGAAAAGCGACTAAGATGTAAAATTGGAACTCGGAGAGTCATTATCTTTAAGATTATCTTTGAGAAATGGCAGGCATGTCGGTTTTTGAGATAAGCAGACAGAAATGCTTGTGCTGCAGCATAAACCTATGAGTCTGAAAGCCCCTCTGTCTCTTAGAGAGTAACTCTGAATGGTACCCAGGAAAAGGCATGGTCGTTTAGTCACCTCCCTTTCCTTTGGTTCTTCCCACATCTTCTGGGATTCTTCAAAGAGAGCTGCATTCCATGAGTGTGATTAATAAAGCCAACTGGAAAATCAAAGCAGATGCCCCAAAGCTCTGATGAAAAATATTTACCATAAAGTCTGTTTATATGGGTAGGAGGGCCATCAGCCCTCGTGGCACCAGAGCAGAGCACTCCGTGCAGAGAGGAAGCAGAAACATCACCCAATCGCTTTGTATTCCTTTCCTGGATATTTTAGATTTTTCTTTCTTTCTTTCTTTCTTTCTTTCTTTCTTTCTTTCTTTCTTTCATTGCACAAAACACCAAGGTTACCATTTGGACCATTTTACCAATTAAAAGCAGTCTAAGTGCAGAAAGTAGATGTGCAGGCTTCCCTGAACCTTTATTTGAAGAGCATGAAGTTGATAGAGCCAGAGGCCTGCTAAGAAAAGAGAACGGCTTGGCTGGGACAGCTGCCAGGAATGGCAGAGCATGAGGACGGGACACTAGTCTCTCAGGACGCCCCGAGTAGAGCTGCCTGGCAGCCCCAGAGAATGGAAGAGGAAGTACTATACTCAGACAAACCCAATACTTTAGGAAAAGTGGAAGTGGTATCAGAGTTGTCTGGAGGTCCAGGAAACAAAGGAAGACTGTCTGGCCATTACCAGATTCAGGCAGCAGTACCTGATTGCTCTTTGGCAGCTCTTATTGGGCTATGCTTAAGAGTAAAATTTCAGTGGTGCCCTTCAGATACAAGCTGGAAATCTCCATTTCTGAAGGAACTCACTGGATAGAAGACATCAACAAATAAGTGTCTGACAAAGAGCAAGTGGCAGCTGCAATGGAGGACCCTAACCTACCGGGAAATGTCAATGGGTGTGCCCTTGAGTCTGGCTGATATGTGTCTTAAGAGCCATTGACCTATAATTGTTTGATGTTCTTAAATCTTTTGTCATTAATTAGGGTGACCAATATCAGATAAGGGTTGGGGTCAAAGGCTTTCACCGCACACAGAGATTGCCCCATTTCAACTAGTTCTCATGAGGGTGAGCGGGCAAGATCACCAAACATGACTTAATACCCAGTGTGGGAGGCATTAAGAGATGACAACAACCAATGACCCCACTGTGAGTCAAACATGATGTGTTCTCCATTGTTTGTTGTCATCCTAGAAGAAGAGAGCCTGAACCTCCTCCTTATGAGCATTGTGGTGCCAGTCAAGAGAAACTGAAGGGTACCTGTTGGCTCTGAAGGATTTGAGATGTATATGTCTTTGGAGATGGAAAAGACCCTTCCTCCAACAAGAGGGCAGTCCAGTGTGACTGCCACCCAGCTGGAGTCCTAGTCATGTCCTCCTAGAAGTCTGCTTATTCTGTAGTCTTGGCTGTATTCAGATCTAGGTAAGCCCTAATAACAGTGTTGTCCTACTTTTCATCATCTGCCGTATTTGAACAAGAAACATCCCCCATAAGCAAGTATGTTAAATACTGACCTCCAGCTGGTTTTGCTGTCTTGGAAGGTTCTGGAAAGTTTAGGAAATGGGGCCTATCTGGAGGACTGGCGGTATCATTTCCCAGGATCCTTACTCCCTTTATCTGCTTCCTGACTGTCTTGGGGTTTTTTTGTTTGTTTGTTTGTTTGCTTTTGTTTTCCTGTTGCTGTAATAAAATATCCCAACAAAAATAACTCAAGAGCGAAAAAGTTTATTTTAGTTCACAGTTCAAGTAGACTGTTACGAGAGGGAAGTTAAGGCAGTAGGAGCTTGAAGCAACTAGCTATGCCACGACCATAGTTGAGGAGAAGAGAGTGATGGATATCCATAGATGCTCAGTTCACTTTCCCCACTTCTGCAATTCAGGATCCCAGCCAGGGAGTGGTGCCACCCACAGTAGGCAGGCCCTCCCATTTCAGTCAATGCAATCAAGATAATCTTCCACATTCCTGTGCTGAAACCCTTCCCAGGAGATTCTGGATTCTGTCAGGTTGATAACTATCACAGTCACCTCTGGGGCATGAGCACCCTGCCCCATCATACCCTCCTTGCTCTGGAGAATCAAACACTCTGAAACTGTGACCTCAGACAAGTCTTTCTCCTTTTAAATTGTTTTCTTGGGTATTTTGGTCACTGGGGAAGAAGCAGATACAGCATCTGTCTGAACCTGTGTGAACTAGGGTGCCAGGGAAATACGCAGATTTTATATATCCACTCAAGGCTTCAGGACAATGGATCTTGGCGATGGGGCCAGGAAACAGCAGGCATCCCCAGAACACTGGACCTTCTCTCTTGAACAGCCAGCCATTGAAAGGGCAGAGAGACTCAAGCCAGCTCATATCTGGGAGAAGGGCCATTAAGTGGCTTGGGAACAGTATGGAACAGGGTAGTATGCCTCCCAGACATGAAGAATGATGACTAGAGAAGGACCAGGAAAGAGAAGTGACCAGCAGTATTTGTCTCAGTCTAGGAGAGTCTTGGACAAATGTCAGGACTGGAAAGAGAGATAGACTCAAAAACCAAAACCCAAATCCCGTAGCCTGGTTATAGATTTTCCTGAGGCCCCACTGGCTTTCACTTCTCATACTCTATGAAAACCATGCTCCTTCTTCACGTTCCTGAATACTCTTTTTCATCTTCACCCCTGTCCCAACACCTATTACCCAACCTACATTTCTTCCCAGCGTAGCCTGGACCCAAATGGAAAGTTTGTTAGAAGAAAAAGAAGAGGATGCGGAGCTGCAGGGGAAACTGTTGGTTGCCACGGGAACCATCCTGCCTCCGGGTCTGAATGGCTCTCTGTTCGCTGACGTCCATTCTCAGGGCAGGCCCTGGCACCAACAGGGACTGGGCACTGTATCCTCTGTGTCTCCCGTTTCCGGCATCCGGCTGGGTGGCATGCACCCCAACAGGTCTCCTGGTAGCAGGCAGGGCGTACAGGATTGAATGTTTCCTCCTGACCTCTTGTCCCGTTGTTGCTGCCCTGCCCAGCTGGGAAGCGAAGGGAAGCAGAGGGTGTTTCCCAGCTGTTTGAAGAGAGAGTTCTTGTTTTCCACTTGCATTTTTTTTTCTTCTTCTCCTGTCATCCAAACATGAACCATTGGCTGCTTGCCTGTCTCCTGCTGGCCAGCAGTCCTTGCTGGTCTCAAGTCTTGAATTTCTATTTATACTCTAAGAACTGAAGAATTTGTTTTCACCCAGCTCGGTACCCTGGGTGAGCTGCTGTCTGCACTATATCCTCATAAATTTTGCTGCAGGAGCTGACTACAATGGTTGAAATGATCGTGGCCTGAATGATTCAGGGACACATTAGACAGAGTTGGCCTAGACAGACAGGGTTTATTAGACTAGGTTGGGAATGGCCAAGGCCTCCAGGTGGCCAGCTCACACTGGGTATGGACTATGTGTGGCCATGTTGCAGGCCACCATTCCTCACACCAGTTCTCCTAACTGCCAAGTGACCTTACACATTCGACATCCCTCTATCTTCACACTTTTTACTCTGGCTTGGTGAGGCATGTATGTACTGGTCCTAGTTTTTCTTTCTAGAATCACATTATACTGTCATTGTCATCTTTTCTCAATTACCTGACTCTGGAAACATCAGTCTGTTTTCCGCTTCAAGGTCTTTGCAGATCCAGGTTCCCCTCTCTGAAGCAGTCTTCCTGGTTTGAGTGTCCCCATTGGCTGCCATGTGCTAGGAGACTTAGTCCTCAGAGTGGCAGTGTTAGAGGGTGTAGCTTTAAGAGGCGAAGCCTACTTGAAGGCCTTCTTTTCAGGTCACAGAGAGCTTGAGGTGGTCGTCACTCAACCCCTTGAACTCTAAGAGGGTTTTCAGAAAAGAAGTAAACGTGGCCCTCTCTTGTCCCTGACTTGTGGCTGGAGATGCAATCTTGCTCCTTTAAGCACTCTTGCCTTTGGTGCAGCCCCGGAGTGGCCTTCCCCATGCAGCATTGTCTGTACTGTCAGGACAGTGAACCTCCACTGCTTAGCAATCCCAAGACCTTTCCCTTGTAAAGCCAGCCCTCTTGAGTATTTTATGATGGTAACAGTCCACTCTCTTTCCAGCTTTTTTCACATGGTTAGGGCCTTCTTATCCTTCAGATCCTAAGGCTGACGACTCTTTAGTGAGGAGTCTGGAATGTTCCATCAGCACTCCTCTTTGCTCTCAGTCCCAGAACTCTTCCCAGCACATCACACTGTAGTTACTTGTATCTGCTTGTCCACTGCTTCCTAACTAAAGCATAGGGGCTCATGAACCAGGAACTTTTTCTGTTTCCACAAACCCTGCCCCTTCAGGATCTGGTCACCATGTCTGAAGCATTGGCTTCTCACTGCACACTTACTGAATAAGTGAAAGATGGGCTAATTTCTGCTCACAGTTTCCCCTTCCATCCTAAAGTAGGTTGCCTCTTTGTACAAAGCCTTCTTGACACCTTTACCCACAATTCCTCTCCATGGCCTAAGTTGGGCATCCACTCTGAATTCTCTTTCACCATAGGCAATCTTTGCATGCCGCATTATGATGACAGATGCCATGTTCTTTCTCCTTTTTTTTCAATACTGGAAGGAAAACCCAGGCCACAAGCATGTCAAGCAAGTGTGCTACCACCTGGCTCCAAACATTCTTATCTTAAACTAGATGACGGTGAGATATACACGGGTAGGGTCAGCTTTTCCTTCTGTGCCCCAGGATCTAGAACAAGACTTGGTACATGGAGATTTCTTGTCTTGTACAATGCTGCTTAGGCGAACCAGGGAACAATTATTAGATGACATTTTGGAGATGCATGGAATTCAGTATGCAGCAACTAACTATGAAAAAGAGATAGGGGTGGCCTAGAGTGATTTCTCGGTGTTTAAGAGCACTTACTTCTCTTCCAGAGGACCTGGCTTGGTTCCCTGCACCCACATGGTGGCTCACAACTGCCTGAGACTCCAGCTCTGAGAGATGGGACTCCTTCTTCTTGGCACCTACATGCAAGTAGGTGTGCATACATGCACACGGGATAAAAAGGTAAATCTTTTGAGTTGGAGAGATGGCTCAGCCATTTAAAGTTAAGGCTCATAACCAAAAATGAGACTGCAGTAAGTTTTAAGGTCCCAGGTTTCTTTATTCTTGATTTTGTCTGACAGAATTCTAATAGTGGCTGGAGAGATGGGTCATCGGATAAGAGGATGCGCGGCTCTTGCAGAGGATCTGAATTCAGTTTCTATTACTTAAATTAGGTGGCTCACAACTCCAGATCTAGGGGACCAACGCCCTCTTCTGCCCTCTGTGGGCACCTATACTCATCTACATATACTCACATGTAGATACACACAAGTATGCATAATTTAAAATGAAATAAAACAGCTTGTGTCCTTGAAGGTTTTTAAGATAGTATTTTATTTATTCTTTAAGAATTTCATATAATGTATTTAGATTTTATTTACTTCTCATCTTTCCCCTAACTCCTCCAAGATTCACCTCACCTTCATGCACATCCAAATTTGCAGCCACTTAAGAAATATCTTATTAAATCCAAATTCTGCTGCCGGTCTATTTCTGACTGTGAGGCTGTCCACTACAGCTGTACACTACTGACTACATGGTCTATCTACCCAGGATATAGAAGCTGAACTAAATTCTTTCATTTCCAAGTTTCGTTTGGTCATTGCATTTTATTACAGCAATAGAAACACTAAGACAGAAATTGATACTAGATCCAGGGGAAATTGCTGTGACGGGCCTTGGGAGGATTGCACTGGCATTTGAACCTAAGGCTGGAAAAGTCATGGAGGGCTCAGCTCAGGGGGCTTTTCTGTGGGAGCTCAGAAGATAAGCAGGCCGAGAGCAATGCACACTACAGAGGCCTGGCTTGTGAATTTCAGACGGAAGCGGAGATACTAACAGGGATGTTTCAGTGGTATTTTGTATTAAGAATATGCTCTTTGGGCTGGAGAGATGGCTTAGTGGTTAAGAGGACTGCCTGCTCTTCCAAAGGTCCTAAGTTCAATTCCCAGCAATCGCATGGTGGCTCATAACCATCTATAATGAAATCTGGTGCCGCTTTCTGGCCTGCAGGTGTATATATGCAGGCAAAACATTGTATACATAATAAATAAATAAATCTTAAAAAAAAAAAAGAATACGCGCTTCAGGGGAGGTGGAGCTAGAGTGGTTGTGATTAACAAGAAACCAAAACCACTGAGGTGAAACCTTTGCTTCGCTGGGACAATGGATACATCAGCCGCGGCTGACAAGATCAGCTGTGATTGAAAGACAGCTTCACTGAGGCCCAGAGAGCCAAGGCCGTGCCTGGTGCTGGCAGCTGAACTTATTAATTTATACAGGCCTTCCAGGTAGTACTTGTTTTGAAAGCATGAAGGGGTCGTGGCGGGCAGCTAAGCATTGGCACCATGAGAAGCCAGGGAAGGCTGTTGGTGAAGATGCAGCCTCAGATGCAGCAGAAGCCCCAGGCTGGGAGGGGTCGTAGAGAGATGTTAAGGCTTGGTACCATGTGGGATGGTTAGAGTCCCCCGAAGAGTGCCCAGGAGAGGGTATTGGTGGAGGTGCAGCCCAGTTGCAGCAGAGACCCTAGAATTTTGAAAATGTCAGTGCCATGGGATTATCACAGGATGGCAGCTGGTGTGAGGTGGAGCCAGCCTGACCCTAGGAGACCAGCTGTGTGTGCTATGAATGGCGGAGACAGGGAAGTAGGACTGCTTAGGTCCTCTGGAGCCCAGAAGATCATGAGTCCCAGACATCTGAGCCTGAACTTTCACACTGTTCCACTTTGGCTTGGCTTTGAGTGTGACTGTGCCCTAGTTCCCCCTTCTTGGTATAAGAAAATAGAGCGTATTTCTTATCTTACAGGAGTCTACAGTTAGCACATTTTGGAATCTGAGGGAGACTCTGGATATTTTAAAGAGCCTGAACTTTTAAAGTGTTTGAATTTGTAATGACTGCGGGGCTTTTAAAAGTTGAAATGTTTTATATAGTGATAGAGATATTTATACGAGATCTTGGGGGTTAGACAAGAAAAGAAAAGTTTATGGTTAGTTATGTGTTTATGTGTCAGGTTGACACAGGGTCAGTCGTGTTAGTCTTATGTCTGTTTGACACAAGCTGAAGTCATTTGGGAAGAGGGGCTATCAATGGATCAAATGCCTCCATAAGATTTGTATGCAGAACATTTTTCTGATTAATGTGTAAACGTGGGTGGGCCAAGATCACTGCAGGCAGTCCCAGTCCTAGGCAGGTGGTCCTGGATAGCATAAGAAAGCTGGCTGAGCAAGCCATGGGGAGAAAAGCTAGTAAACAACATTCCTGCATGGCTTCTGCCTCAGTTCCCGCCCTGACACCCCAAAGTGGACTGTGACCCAGGATGTGTAAGCCAAATAATCCCTTTCCTTCCAAACTTGCTTGTTGTTATAATGATTTATCACAGCAACAGAAACCCTCAGACGGTCCTAAGAGAAGTAAAATTAGAAAATCCACAGGTGGGTTGAAATTAAATAACAGAACCCTAAACAGCCAATGGTTCAAAGAAGAATTCAAAACATATATTAGAAAATATTTAGATGTGAATGAGGAGGAAAGCATAATACCAAAAACTTATAGAATATAGTGAAAAACAGTGCTAAGGGGGGAGATTTACAGTGTAATTCATATATGTGAAAAAACGAGAAGGGTTGGCATGGGATGCACACCTATCATCCCAGCACTCAGGGAGATGGCGTAGAGCAAGGAGTTCAGCACCAACCTTGGGTACATAAACTATGCACAAACAAACAAACAAACAGACAGACAAGAAAACAGGTTAGTGACATGGCTCCATGCATAAAGGCACTTGCCACCCACCAAGTCTGACCATCTGATTTCTATCCTTGTAACCCACATGGTGGAAGGGGAGAACCAACTTCCAAAAGTTGTCCTCTGACCCTCACATGCACACTATGACATACACACAATAAATACATGTAACAAAATTAAAATAAACACACAAATAACAACATAACATATTATGCTGGTGAAATGAGCCAGACGCGCGCGCGCGCGCGCGCGCGCGCGCACACACACACACACACACACACACACACACACACACACAAATAAATAGTACATGACTCCATTTACATGTGCAGCTTACGCGGTTACAACCACAGGCACAGAAAGTAGGATGATAGATGCCAAGGGCAGGTTGGAGAAAATAGAAATTACTGATTTGTCTGATTTATGAAATAAAAGGGCTGTGCAAATTACCATAGCACAACACAGTGAATGTATTTAATAGCATTAACCTCTACACTAAAATAGTTTTACAAAAACAATTTTTGTTATGAATTTTATAGTAAAATAATTTAAAAAGGAATTTACAATAAAAATAGTAAACAAAATAAACAATTTTCAAGAGCGCTTAGGTATTTTGGGGAGAAGGCACATTTAGATTTTGACAATGTATTTATTGCTTGATTAATAGTACAGTTGTACTACGTTAAAATAGTTGTTCTTATTGCCGTATGGCACCCTAGATTATGTCCTCTAGAGAGGCATTGGAATCCAAATAAAGTGTCATTTGATTAATAGAAATACATGGGTTAGCTTCTCCAAATGTACCAAGAGAAGGTGGAATACTATTGTGAAAAACAAAACAAAACAAAAGAAAACAGAACAAAACCAAGGGCTAAAGAAACAACTCAGTGAGCAAGAGTACCGGATGCTCTTACAGAGGTCCAGGTTTCAATTCCTAGCACCCACAGGATGGCTCATACTATCTGTAACTCCAGTTCTAGGGGATCTGATACCCTCTTCCAGCCTCCATGGGCACTGCACACCAGATAAGGACATGTGTGGTACATGGACATACACAAAAGCAAGACACCTATATATTCATAAAATAAAAATAAAGGGATGTAAAAAAAATCTGGGGGAAAGGAAGTGACTTGAGAGCATGCCCTGGCTCCAGAGTGGAAAGCTGTACGGAATAAATACAAGCAAATTGCTAACACGTTAAGGAAGTACTCTCAGAAATGTATAACTGTGAAGAGATCTGTCAAAGAGATTTGGGGGGAGTTCTCTCCCTCCATCCAAAGGCTTGGTCACATTTTCCAAATTATTTGAAAGAGAGAGAAATTAATAAATGTTATCTTTATTTTGCCCAACGGTAACTTACAGGAACTGGAAGGGTTGGGCCAGGACAATGGGCAGACAGATGAAAATATGCCTTTGATGAAATGAACTCCTCAGAGATTAAAGTCCTGGAAAGATTTTTCTGGAAAGATTTTCTGAATTCAAACCTGAGCGAGGCTTCCCTTCAGTCATCTGTTCACCCGGAGGGAGCAACAGAAGGCCAACTGACCGACAAAACTCAGTACAGAGTTCAAGAGGCGAGCCCAGAAGGATGCAACACAAAGAAAGGACTTTAAAAGAGCCTGGAAAATTCATCACCAGATAAAACCATAGTTCGGTAAAACTGACAAATAACAGGTACTCACACTTAGTTAAGGATCAGATCTGAACTTTGAGCAGGTTGTATCTTAGACTTCTAAAGCCAGCCAAGAACATCTTTGGAGGTGGGGCTGGGTACCATTTCCATTCTGCCTTGCCTGGTATCTTGAAGCCTAGGGATGTTCTGTGTTGTCCCAAATCCTTGTTTCAGTCCTGCCTACCTTTTCCTTTGCTGTGACATCTTCATCTGTATTCTATGTTGTTTTTCATCCTTCCCCTCAAACCTCTACCAGTGGTTCTCAACACTCCTAGTGCTGCGACCATGTGATACAGTCCCTCACGTTGTGGGGACCCCAACCATAAAATTATTTCCTTGCTACTTCATAACTGTAATTTTGCTACTGTTATGAATAGTAATGCAAATATCTGATATGCAGGATAGCTGATATGTGATCCAGAGGTTGCAAACCTCTGCATCTCATTTCTCCTTGTTTTTCAGTCAATGTTATTCAAGCCAGCTTTCTCTGTGGACTCCAGGGGCAGATGCATATAAACTTTTGCTACAATTAACCAAATATTATATGTTTGAAACTCTGGAGAGAAAGAGAGAGAGAGAGAGAGAGAGAGAGAGAGAGAGAGAGAGAGAGAGAGAGAGAGAGAGAGAGAGAGAGAACTGCCCAAAGGTGCTGGTGTGCCTAAACAGCCACAGGAGCATAGGTGGCACCTAACTAAATGTCAACCTAATAAAAATTTTATGGGCCTGAGAGTTAAATTTTATATAATTTTTGTTTAACATAAAGTGTCATTGTTTCAGTATTCTTACTAATCTAAACATTTTAGAAATATATGTAACTGGGGGTTCATAGAAAAATGAGTAGCAGACGAGACTAGCTGATTAACCATAATTTGCAGATTCCCACTGCACCATATCACTATCTAGTACAGTAGCCACCAATCACAGGTGACTAGGGGGAACTGGAAATGTGACCAGTTTGTACTGAGATGTGCTGATGGTTCAAAAGCACAAAACAGACTGCAGGTTTCCTAGGGGGCAGAGAGAGAGAGAAAGAGAGGGGGGGAGGGAGAGAGGGAAGGGGGAGAGAGGGAGGGGGGAGAGAGGGAGGGGGAGAGAGGGAGGGAGAGAGAGAGAGAGGGAGGGAGAGAGAGAGAGGGAGGGAGGGAGAGAGAGAGGGAGGGAGAGAGAGAAAGAAATCTCATGAATAATCTTGTATTGATTGCATTTTGACAAAGGTTTTTTTTAAAAATATGAATTAGGCTAAACCATATTACTTCATCCACCTCTGTTCTGCTTTTGAAATGCAACTATTAGAGATTATCGCTTATATATGTGGCCGCTCTTCTGTTCTTTTTGGTGCAGTAAGAAGCAATGCGTTAAGCTTTGCTGAGTGAATGCAGAGGGCTTCCGAAGCATAGCTCTACAAGCTAAAAGTCTCCCTCCCAAATCTCAAACCTGCCTGGGTATTCCTGTCCTGATGCTCTTGTGCAGCAAGGCTATGAGGTTTCCATCTGAGCACTTAGGTTAGGATGAGAGGATTCAGTAAGAAGCAGGGTGTGTCTAGGGCCTGTGTTGGTCCTCTGCCTCCCAGATAGCAAGCACCGTTCTTCTCTGCCAGGCTTTGATGCTGACGTCTTCCTCACAGTCTTCCTCCCTTACTGCTTGTGGTTCTTTGGATGAGAATGGCTCCTGAAAGCGCATATATTTGAATATATGGGAATATATTGGTTGTAGGAAGTAGAACCATTTGAAAGGATTACAAGGATTTAGGAGGTGTGGCCTTGCTGGAGAGAAAGTATGTCACTTGGGGTAAGCTTTGAGGTTTCAAAAGCCCACCAGGATCATGATGTAGCTCTCAGCTACTGTTCTAGTATCATGCATGCTGCCATGCTCTCACCATGATAGGTTAATTGTCTGAAATGGTAAGCAAGCCCTCAATGAAATGCTTTTAACTTATGAGTTGCCATGATCACAGCGTCTTCTCACTACAATGGAACATTACTTCTATTTTTTTCCCCTCTGTGGCGCCCGTGCCACCGTGGTACCGAGTTGAGGGCGAGGGACTGCAGATTTAACTCATGCACACACATGCGCGTGCACACACACACACACACACACACACACACACACACACACACACACACACAATAACACAGCGGGTCCTTCGTGCTAAGAGAGCAGCAGTTGCAGCAGCAGCCGCGGCAGCAGTTTATTATTCTCGTCTTTTCCCAGAGTTCCAAAGAGCCTTCTAATAGGCAGCAAAACAGGAATCCTCCTCCCAGGTGAAATCCCTCAAGAGGTGATTGCACACAGGAGGAAAAGTCTCGAGGATGGGAGGGGTGCATTCTCAGAGCAGTAAACATGACTAGCTAACCAAGTTAAACACAGACACGGAAGCTGCTAGAAACAGGACATGAACCAGCAAGACAGGCAGGCAGCTCAGTCGGGCCTGGTTCCTACACCCTCAAACTTGCTGATCCTGGAGCTGCTGGTCAAAATCCACAATGGGCTTGTTAAGGTACAGAGAGCAAGGTTCATCCCCAGAAATACTGACTTGGTCCCAGCAGACGTCTGGTAAGTGGCTCGTTTACACGTCTGTGTATGCTTTCCATGGTTCCGTGGATGGCCTTGTGGTCCTGGGCTAAACTACAATGTGGTAGGAAATGAGCAGAGGATAAAATGAGCTGAAGTCTTCCTTTTGAGGCTCGGTGGTCTTGAGGAAAGTGTGCACATCCCTATGCAGCCCTGTGGTGCGATGCAGCGGTAACTCCTAGCCCATCCTGATTTCCTGTTCTTGTCTCCTCGGGTCTTTCTAGAAGGGGTAATTTTGAGCATGGAGGGCAGTTCCCAGGCCTTGCAGCGTCTTGTGATTGTGCCTTTCAGTATTCTGTACACCAGCTGCACGCAGACATACACTTTGCCTGAAATCGTGTTAAAGCAGTCTCAGTGTGCGCACATGGGATAAAAATGTAGCCAATATCATCACAAGTGCTGTCAGGGTTTGCAGTCCTGCTCTGCAGTTATGAGTTAGAAATCCAGACCCACCTGAGAGCAGGCTTTAGATATTAGAGGAGATAAACTGAGTGTTCCCTCTCTTTTGCCACTTCTGAGGGTTTGCTGCTAGTAACTGTCCACGGAACAGATGATGGCATGTCTCTAAGATACGTAATACAAGAGAGTGCCCAGTGCAGCCTGCCTGCTGAATGCAAGAGCGTAGTTTTCACATTAGGCTTAAGCGGAGCGACACAACTATAGGGCGGATGACACACTGTCCCAGGCTGAATTCTGGAGTGCAGAATTCTGTTATGATTCTGGGGAGGACTCACATTTCCTCAGATGACCCCACTATGCTGCCTCTATTTTGAGTGGCAAGTTGAATGCTGAATTGTCTGAATATCTACCAGATGCAAAGTATAAAAATGTTTTCCTTGCCTTGTATACATTTAGTCATTTATCATCTGGATTCATGCATGTGTGCACGCATGTGCATATGTGTATGCGTGCATATATGTGCATCCGCATACATATGCATGTATGTTTGTATGCATGTGTGTACATGCATGTGTGTGTCTGTGTCTCCATGCTTTTGTATGTGTCTATTTTTGTACCTGTGATTGTGTGTGCATGTGCATGCCCAGCTGTATGTATATATGTGTGCACAGCATGTGTGTGCACAGCTTGTGTGTGTGTGTGTGTGTGTGTGTGTGTGTGTGTGTGTGTGTATACTTGCTGAGGCCAGAAGAGGATGTCAGATGTCCTACCCTGCAGCTCTCCCACTTGCCCCACTGAGAAAGTGTCTCTCACTGTACCTGGAGCTTGTACCTTTTCACAGTTACCTAGCAAGCCCCAGCCATCCTCCAGTCCCTACCACTCACAGCACTGGGGTTATAGGCATGTATAGTCAGGTGCAGCCTTTAACGTGGGTGCTGGAAATTTCAACTGAGGTAGCACTCATGCTTGTACAGCAAGTAATTTACTCACTGAACTGCCTCCCCAGAGCTGATCACCTGGGCTCTCAAAGTTACTAGAGAGTTTCTGACAAAGAAAGTAAAATGTTCCAGAAAAAAGTCATGACTGTTATAATGTGCATATTCCCTCATCACTATGTAAGTCCCTAGTGGAATGCAAACCCCTAGGAAGCATGCACAGACCCTGCCTTCAAGTAGGTCTAATCTAGGAGCAATACAGAACAGTGCAGTGAAAGTCCAGCCACAGAAGTGGCAAGTGTCACATTCTGTGCTAACAGAGCACAGAACCCGATGGCATTATTTCATATGGGCATGAAGTCACTTGAACCCAAGGAAGACTGCAAGGAGAGATGGGCTTTGAGCCAGCCACAGAGTACAGATTTCAGCTAGGAAGCGATGAGGAATTAGCGGAGGACAGGGAAGAGCCAGTGTATCTATTCGGGGGGGGGGGGGGGGGTGGATTGGAAAATGATGGTTGATAGAAGGAATGTATGGGACTTGCCTGTGTTTCTAGGGCCTGTGTTTCATTTAATGATTGATAATGGTAACACTAGTCTAAATAAGAGGAAAGATAGTATGAGCCACTCTAACAAAAATTAATATATTCTGTATAGTGTTATTTGTATATATGTTTTCAGAACTGGCTGTTTGGCACTGGACAGCCGGTTGGTGTGCTTTCACCTGGAGAAGGCCGCCTCTCCCACTCCCAGCTTTCGACAGTTGCCTATAGTTCTTTTTGTAGGGTTGAGGCCTTGTGGGTTTGCCTCTTGGCATGTCCATTGCTGTTGTCCTTGCTCAGTTCATGTTTGGGCAGTCATGATGTCTTACACTCTATAGGACAGCTTGTTGGGCTTCAGACCCGGGACACACAGCTGAGGTGCCTTTTGAACCAAAGCAGACCTGACCTCCAGGTTTTCCCAGCAGCCTTCAGTCCCTGTCTGCTCCAGGGCATGGCTGGCACACCCTGCCATCTACCCTGAACTCGCCAGCCCAGGGGTGGGTCTTCCCCTCCCCCAGGGGCTTTTCACTATATAATCTGGAGATTTTGGTCTCTGTGGGACAGAGGTCCCCCTCCCCACTTCTTCTTTCTGTATTTCTTCTCTCCCTCTCTGTGCCTGCACTTTTCTGTCTCTCTTAGTAAGGCTACTTCTATGGTCCTGTTCTTCGGGATCAGTGAACCCGGTGAGAGCTGCTTCCAATAAACCTGCCTTTAAATACTTTAACATGTCTTTAATTAGCTCATTTCACCTGCAGAAAGAAAGATAACCTCAGATAGCTAATTGGTGAAAGAAGAGGCCATGCCTTTGAAGGAGAGAGGGGAGGGGAATGCGCGAAGGTTTGGAGGGAGGAAAGGAAAGGCATAATATTGCAATTATTTCATAATCTCAAAAGCAAAAAGTCAAATAAATACAATAAAATAAGTCGTGTATTCAAGATATTATGTAAGCAGAACACAGAGGTTCCAGGGAAATCTGATTGACTTAAAGACCAGGCTGTTTGGTTAAAAAAAAAAAAACCAAGTAGCTTTGGGGAAGCATAACCATGGTACGGTGCGTAACAGAGACTGTAGTTCTCATAGAAAATGCTTTAGGCTCATACATAGTATAATTGACTAAACACTTAGATTTGAGCTTCTTTCAGATGTGAGTCTAAGTCCTGTTCAAGAGCCCGTTAGATATATGATCTCACAACGAATTGCTTTATCTGGCTCAGCTTCATCCAGAAAGATCTGATGGTGACCTCTGTCCCACAGAGATTACTATGAGAACAACCATGTAAATGTGAACAGGATTAAAGTAATGGGAAGATGCAGCTGGTTTATGCAAAAAGCACAAATCAAAGCTTCTTGGGGGAAAACCAGCAGACTTCACAGCCGTTAGAAGACAAGGAAAGAAACCAAGGCATCGTTTTTCTTCCTGCCTTGTTCTCGGTAAGCGATGGCCCAAACTGCAGTCCACAGGAATGCTGTCCGGACAGCCTAAGTACTACAGCTGATTATTTAAACAAGGCAGGGACGGGAGGGGTGAGGGGCGTTCCTAAGGATCTGTGAAGAAATGCCACATGAGCAAAGATCGAAAAAGTTAACTGGGGTGTAAGTTACTTTCCTTGTTTACAACAAATGGTGGCGAAACAGCTGGAGGAGGAGGGCTTACTCTGGCTTCTGTCTTAGAGGACTCACTCTAACATGGTGGGGACAGGTGCAGGCACAGAGTAGCTCACCTCACAGCGGGCAGTAAGCTGAGAGAAACACCTTTACCCTGAGAGGCTTTTGTCCTTGCCTTCTCTTATTTCACCAACCCCCAGCCACACTTTATCCTGTCTGGAAACACCCTCAACAGACACACCCAGGGGTGTGCTTTACTAAGTCTCCCAGCTACTTTTCAGTCCTGTGGACAACCGCAACTAACCACCCCAAGTCTACCCTTCTTAACACGATGCCCAAACACGTCTCCTTCATCTGTAACATTCTACCGCCTAAGCCAAAGAAAGGGTCATGGGCATTTTTTCTAAGTAAAAGTTTAAAGTTAACATACAGAGCAACACATAGGCTTTATTATAATATTAAAAATTATTTTGAGATATTTTTAATCATGTGTATGTGTGGGTATGTTCATGAGTTCAGGTGTCCTTGGTGTCTACAGGCGAATGCTGGATCCTCCTGGAATTAGGATCACGGGCAGTTGTGAGCTGTCCCTTGTGGGTGCTGGGAAAGGAACTTGGGTCTTCTGCCAGAACAGCTTGTGCTCTTAACTGCTGAGCCATCTCTTCAGCGCCCGTTAAACATTTTTATACAAATGTTTATTCTTTGCTCCCATTTACTCATTTATGAGCGCCTTCATAGTTTCAATGTTGTTCAAAAGTCCAAATCCAAAGACTGCTCTGAAAATCAATGCGAACTCCACCGTCACTTCTTGTAAAATAAAAAAAAGTGAGTTTCAGGCTTCCAACACAGAACGGCACGGGTATTCCCATCGGGAAAGGGTGAAATCTGGGCACACGACATTAAACCCTGCAGCTTCATTTCCAGCACCTGGAGCTCATGTGGGCCGCTCCCCGCCCCTCCCCCTGGGGGGCGGGGCCCGCTTTGTTCTTTACAACCACGGGCCCTCCTCTTGGGCAGACTCCATTGCTTGTGGCTTTCCTTGACAGATGTTCCACATTCCTGGGATCAAAGACATCCTGGGATTCCCGCTCTATCTTTGGCTTATAAATATGCACTAGCCACTCAGCAGCTGCCTGCAGGGATTGCAATCCTACTACACACTGCTTGGTTTTTCAGGTCTTTTTTACTCGTTGATTCGTATATTCTGCATCCCTGGGAAACCAGCATCATGTGATGATGCCAAGATTTGCTGCCGGTTTAAGACCATAGCTTGCAGTGACTTCTCGGTGACTGGTTGGCCCAATGCAGGAAGCTGCTTCTCCAGGTGGCTCTAACCAAGGATCCTTGGAGCCTTCTTGAAGCAAATGATTTCAAATAAGTTATTTACTTATTCATTTTGGCTTTTTGAGACAGAGTTTCTCTATGCAGTCTTGGCTGTTCTGGGACTCACTATGTAGACCAGGCTAACCAGAAACTCAAACCTTTCCTCTGCCTCCTGAGTGCTGGAATTAAAGGCTTCAAAAATGTTTTTAAGATGTATGTACACCTTTAACCAGGTGGTGGCGGCACACTGCTTGGGAGGCAAAGGCAGTGAGTTCAAGGCCAGCCTGGTCTACAGAAAGATTTCCACGACAGCTAGGACTATATTGAGAAACCTTGCCTCAAAAAACTAAAAACCAAAACCGAAAAAAGACTACACCCTTGACCTTCCTCTTTCTTTTTCTCCCTCTGTGCTCTCTTTCAAATTAATGGTCTCATTTTTTTCCTTATTGGTCCACACATGCAAAGTCCTAAGTATTTAAACACAACCTGCTCAGTCTGTGTGATATTACTTGTGTGTGTCTGTTTTCACACTCTTTTTAGGAACGTTAACCGCATTTTCTTTTGTCCTTAGCCTAATACAAGCTTTTGTTCTTGGCACGCTGCAAGCTCTCAAACGTTTCTGCTCTGCTTCTTACCCAGTTCGCACTGTAACACAGGCTGGCAATGCCCATGTCATTGCTAAATGCGGTGGAGCCCTGAAGTTGCCTTTGCCACATTCATTAGCCTATTATCTTTAAACTCAGCTCAACTGTAGTCTCAGGGCAGAATATAGATAAGGTCTTTGGCCCAGGGCAACACATGTTTCCATCTGAAAAGTGATGAGTCGTCCTCACTGTCCACACTCTCCTCTGCGTTCTGGTGTTCTGAGCTCACACCGGAGTCTTCCACTAAGCTTTGCTTAGAATCTTGCAGGGTGTCTCCAGCCTGCACTTAGGAGGCTTTCTAAAGCCATCGCCAACGCTTCTGACCACACAGGATGGTAGTCACGGAAACAACCTCCCTTCTCCCAAACGAACACATGCCATTCTTATTGCTGTGAAAAAATAGTGGGCACAGCTTAAGGGAAAGTTTTTTTTTTTTTTTTCTCAACTTATCAGTGATTTCCGTTCATCACGGAGGAGAGCACGGCAGAGCAGCTCACACGGCAGCCAGGAAGCAGAGAGAAAATGCCTCTGCTCATTTCCTTTCTTCTTACTCCATCTTAGTCCCTAGCATTCTGGATGGTGCTGCCCTCTTTTGGGGTATGTCTCCCCCCTTATCGCGTCCTCTTTTGAGACGCCCACACAGGCCTACCCAGCTGCATGCTTTACTTGTCTCCATCTCCATCCGGTCCAGTTGACAATCAAGGTTAACCATGACATGAGGGGACTTGGTAGAGCAAGAGTAACAGTCCTTCCGGGTCACAGAGTGCCTTTGTCATGTGTCAGAGGTTCTCTGGGGACACTTGCTGCATAGGATCAATGAGACTTTTCATGGCAGTGTGGGGCTGGGGCTCTTTAGGGTTTGCCCAGAATTCTGTGAATTCCTTCCTAAGAACTGTGTTAATTCGCCTGCCATGGTGGCGGTTCTCCTAACGCCCTGACACTGGACCTTGGGGAGCACCTTCACAGAGACCTCCTCCTCCCTCCCACCCCAGGTGCTCTTAACAAATACAGCCTCCCTCCCTCTTTTTACCACCAAACCCTAAGCCCTCAGCAGCTTCCTTGCTAAGGTCCCCCCACCCCCAAAGTCTGCATAATTTTTAAATTGTTTTGAAAAAAGAAAAGCAGTCAAAAGCTGCGAAGACTCAAACAGAATCAGAAGGAACAACAGCAACAGTAATTACGATCTTCAATGCAACCTCTGGCTTCTGGGGCCCCTCACTGAAGACACCACCCCACGGCACAGACCTCACTGCCCATCCCAGCTCCCCCAGCTCCCCCCACCCCCGCCCCGCAGGCATGCACATGTTTGCTCAGTCTTATTTCCTGGCTGATTTCTTACTCTTTCTTTCCCACCTGTCTCTTGTCTGCAAGGCTCCCTGCAGCCAACTGTACACCTCTAGAACTTTCTCTAGCAACCAGAGAACTTCTAGAAAGAAGACATGAAAAAGGAGTGAGACCAAACCTAAATATTTCCCCAGATCTGAGATGCAATGGGAGTTTGGCAAAATGATTTGGGGTTGGTAAAACCAATTTTTAGATGCTGTGGGACACTGCTGCTATAAATAAATAAATGTGGCTCCTCTCTATCCTTTGGACTAAACATTTAAGAACTGATTCTTTTAGAAAAAGGAAAGTCAGACACAGTCTTTGCAAGAAGAATTTGTAGTCAAAGAAACTTCCCACATTATTCATGCTTGCCTCTAGTGACCTATTACGTGTTAATTCAGGTTTTTGTTTTAAATGTAGTGTATAGACCTAGTAGTAGATGTGCTTTCTGATATACGAAAGGAGGTAGGAAAGGCCATGCTTGCACCTGAGGGGTAATATCAGTAATGGAAGGAAGGAAGGGAGGGAGGGAGGGAAGGAGGGAGGGAGGGGCAGGAAGCTAGCAGTTCCAGGCCTGCGGGTTGGAGGGTGGGTGGGTGCAGGAGAGAGTGTGCTGTGGCTTCTTTCCAGGTGTCAGACATTGGCTCCTCCTTGGGCCACCCCCGCCCCCTGACATATTGTCCTCCCCCGATGTCCAAAGCTCCCTTACCTAGCTTCTGAGTTTCCGGTTAGGGCTGAGCCAATAAAAATCTCAAGGCGCAGAACATTCTACCCTGGTCCTCTGCTCTGAACCCACAGGTCTTAGCAAGGGCTAAGGCTTGGGGGGGGAGCTGGGGGGTCTCGATAATTCCCACAGAAGCAGAGAAGCTTGGGAAGCAGGGGCCAGGCATTGATGAGCACATCTGAGCTTCAGTCGCCAACCCGTGATTAGTATAATCTGTCACATGACCTTGGAGTCTTCGTTGTTCTCAGCGTGATGAAGACCTAGGTTACCTTGTTATTATTAGAATTAGATAAATTAATGTCATAGAGTAAATTGTTCATGCCAAGAGAAGGTAGCTGGCATCTACCCCACAGACCCAGAAAATGTGCCCTTTAATTACTCAAGCATTTAACCAAACCCAGATAAGAAAAAAATGTTGCTCATTACCAGTAGCAGATTGCTACAAACTCATCAGAGTAAGTAGCTCATAGTCACCTTGGACATACCGGTCCTTAGAAAATAGAAGACAGCAACTCTGTTTTTTGTAAGCAAGATGCAACTGTGAGGGGATGAATCCATGTTTCTTTACTTTGTAGACATCAGCAGGTTTCTCAGTGCATTCTAGGACCGGGTTCTGGAGTTGACTGGTTAAAACGGGAGTCTGGTAGCCAGAGCCACTCTCATCATTTGGATTAGGAGTTAATTTTTAGTAACCCATGTTACTATAGGCAGCAACAGGCATTCGTTTTGTTTTGTTTTATTGTTCTGACTATACTGTAGTGAATAGAAAATTTTAAACCCACAAGTGCTCTTAATTCTAAAGCCCTGACTACTAATTACTATTGTGGCAAATGCTTGGAGAAGCCAAGTGCCAGGCACTGACCTAAGTGTTCCCACTTGACTCATTCGGCCATCAGAAACAATGCTGAGAGCGGTGCTATTCCTAGCTGGATTTCACAAACAAGGAGACCAGAGCACGCACAGGCTGAGAAACCAGCCTATAGCAGAGCGACTGCTAAGGAAAGAACCGGCTCCCACATAGAGGAATTGGCTCCTGCAGACAGTTGCCCTCACTAGCCAGTACTCCTCCTGTTCACTCGGAACACAGAGTCAAATTTTCCTGTCTTCATGGAAAGATTGTAAAGTTTCCTTTTTCTCATTAAACAGCTTATTTTCAGGGACCAGATGGCTTGGTGGTTAAGAACACCAGCTACTCTTCCAGTGGACCCAGGTTCAGTTTCTAGCACTCACATGGCAGCTCACACGTCTGTTACTCAAGTCCTAGGATAGCCAACACTTCTGGCTTGACATCGATGTGATATACACAGATACACATGCAGGCAAAACACCCATGCGCATTATAAATAGAAAGATAAGCAATGCCTTGTTATAGTTTTATTAGATTCACTTTACATGCAAAGGAATAAAGTTAACTTTCCTGTGGTTTCTGACTTTCATTTTGGCATCATTGTGACTACTGTCTACTTGCAACAATACTAATGGTTGTAGACCTCCAGCGAAGCCACAAAGTTTACTTCTGTTTCATCTCTTTCCTTTTGGTTGCAATGCTGAGGACTGAATTTGCAGCCTTGGGCATGCTAAGCAAGCACTTCCCCATCACACTTCATTCTGGCCCTTTAGAGTTAACTTCCGAAGCATGGTATTTGTGTGTGTGTGTGTGTGTGTGTGTGTGTGTGTGTGTGTGTGTGTGTGTAAGGAAAGTGCTGAAGTTATACTCAAACAAGTTGGAGGCCTATGACTGAAGGTTCGCTGAGTGCCACAGTGCTGACACAACTGCACTCTCTGGTCAGTGACCGAGTCTTTGCCTGGAGAAGTCTAAGTAGAAGGCAATACAAAGGTCAAAGGTCAAACTAGCAGAAATTCTAAGTGACAAGAAAATGGACAATTGGAGGGCCAGCAGAGGGGCAACCAGAGAGCAGGGATGTATGAAAGCTACTAGATGCTCAAAATTCCTCTGCACACTGCCACCAAGTTAGCCTCATGGCAGCTGGTAAGAACACTGCTGTTTCTTTTACCCCCAGAAGCTCAGTTTTCACACTTGACTTGCAGAAAGCCCATCTGTTTCTCCAGTTCTCCTCAGCTCTGTCATTGTGTAGGTAGCTCTACAATCCATGGATTCCTAGAGTCTAGACACCCCAGCTTTGGAGGAAGAATGGGGGCAATAGAACAAATGGTTTTGAATGTGGTGTCGAATGTATTAACATACAAACCTCTGGCTGAATGTTGCCTTAAAATTCTGCCTGCTAGGGGGAAAAATGATCTCTCATTTTCAACCTTGGCTTGACATTGCTTAGCAACAATAAAAGTCAGAGGGGACACAGACCCAGCTGTTCTGCTCTCAGGGTTGGAATCTGTCTTGAACCTCTCTAAATTTTCTCTAAATTTACCTCAAAGAATTACAGAGACTATGCCAACGTTTGCCCTGGGCTATCTGGGCAAGGTAGGCTAATTTTAAAACTCTCCCAGGCATGTCCAACCTATGGCCCTCCGGCTACATGTGTCCCAATATTGACTGTGACTGCGGCCCATCACATTCATGGACTACAGTGCCGTGTCACACTGTCAAAAGGTTGGACACCCCTCTGTAGTCCAAAACACAAAATAAGTGCTGGAATCCCAGGCAGCTGTTACATGGCAGATGCCTGTGGTGGCCTCTCAGCCAATGGACTTCCACTGGGTAGCCGCTGTGCCCTAAGCCACCAATGGTTTTGCAGAACAGCCAACACACTGAATTCTCAGGATGGCTTCATAGCTCCCTCTCAGCAACCTGGGTCCAGGTGCAGACGTGGGCTAGAGTTCTATACAGGACCCACATCCTGCAGAGTCAGCAGCTGGGGACACAGGAAGAGGACTCCCTTCCAGGATCCAAAAGAGCAGCCCTTGCTTAATTAACCAGCTCTGCCCTGCCACAGAACCCCAGGCGAGGCACATTAGCTGGCTTGTGGGCTTCAGTTTCTCATCCACCAACCGTGGCTGCTGTTAGGCCATTTTAAGGTCCCCTTAGGATTACATTCATGGTTCCTTTTTTCCTTTGTTAACACAAGATCTAAGTTATGGGTCTTGGGTCCTTTCATGACAGGAAGTTTTAATGCTGGGGAAGATGGATGGGATGCTGATCTAGGGTGAGGAAGCACTGTCACCATCAAAAGGCACAGAGAGAGGACCTCGATGAGTACAAGAAGCAAGCCTGCCCTGGCTGCCCTCTCAGTCCTTTGGAGGCCAGGGTCGTATTCTCTATTTCTGAGTCACCTCCCTTCAATTCTTCTGGAACATTTGATGTGGACAAAGTGACTCCATCTCCCTCTAGGGGTAAACATACCCATCGCTTTAATGATTAACAGTTCAGTGTTGTTATTGAAAACGTTTATTTTAATATTAATATAACAGGATGGAAAATTTTCACGGACTGCCCTGCAGCCATTTTCTTATCTGCTGCTGCCAAGAAAAAGAAAGGAGAGAACAAAGCCGAAAGAAGGCGCCGGTGATGAAGACAGCAGATAGGAAGAAACTGGTTAGGCAGCTTGGGCGCAGGGACCCCAAGAGCAGCAGTTTCAGGAATGTTGTTGCTGTAGACCGGGAAAGCCAGGGAGAGTTCAAATGCTCAGTTCCTCATTGTGGTTTCTCCTAAATGAGCACTGTCTTCTAGAAGCTTTCTGTAAGGTAGGGACTGAGACCCCGGTCCAGACATGATGCCTTCTGGTGAACAGCTTTAGAAATAAATGTGGATTTTCACGGAGGAAATGGGTAGTGTCTACACCTTTGTTTCAGCTCATTGCCTAAATGATTAAGAGGCACGTTTTGATGTTTCATTAACCTTCAGGGCCACCGAAAGCTTTGGATCCTGCTCGCCATTTTCCCTAGTAGGCATCAACTTTTCCACTCCTTAAGCTGGGTTCGAAAGAATAGAATAGCTCCTGCCTGGGAGGAGGGCTATCCCACTCTGATGAGCTACCAAGATGAGAGCATTTCATACTGTCATTTCCTTCCTTAGGAGTTAATTTTAGATACACGCCTGCAATCCCAACACTTGAGGAGGCAGAGGCAGGTGGATCTCCGTGAGTTAGAGGCCAGCCTGGTCTACAAAGCAAGTCCAGAACAGTCATGGTTACACAGAGAAACCTTGTCTCAAAAAACAAAACAAAATGTTGGGCTTGTCAGTCAGCTGGCCAGAAAGCCCGTGCTTCAGAAAGCCCAGCTAAGAAGACGGGAGGGATAATTATCCCTTCACGAGATAATGTGCCTTTCTGTTCCTAAAACCATGTCTCCTTTGTGACCACTTAAGGAGCTGCAGCCACACAGTTCTGCTCGCCAGTTTTTGTGAGTCTTAACCCAGAAAGGTATAACTTTTTCCTTTTCTTCTTTCCCATCTTTCTCTTTTGCATACTGGCTAGGGCCTAAGCATGTTTTCTCTGACTCTTTGGCCCTCCTCACATTCTCTGAAGCTTTCCTCCTTGGTGATAGCTGCCTGCTGCCATGTAGCTACTTGAAAATGTCTGTGGCTGAATAAGCCAACCTAGCTCAAAACTTTCTTCCCGTCTTCCATCGCCTTCCTGTGCAGCTCCCAGGGTTTACTGTTCGCCTACTTTGTTGTTTTCTTTTAGACTCTCTTAAAGTTGTCTTTTAAGATTCTCACTGAACTGGGCCCATGCCTTTAATCCTAGCACTTGGGAGGCAGAGGCAGGCAGATTGCTGTGAGTTTGAGGCCAGCCTGGTCTACAAAGCAAGCCAAGGCTACACAGAGAGATCCTGTCTCAAAAAACAAAACAAAACAAAAAACAAAACAAACAAAAAACCCAACCAACCAACCAACCAAACAAAAAAAGATTCCCACTGAGTCCATTTTAAGTTATTTTTAATGATAAGACTAAAAACTAAAAGAAGGTACCCCAATTTTCCTAACACCAAGAGGCTCAATAAACACTATTTAAAATATTCTTTTACATGCTTGGCCTATTCTTATCATCGCTACTCCATCTTTCCACTTTAAAGCTTTCTATTTGGTTTATTTATTTTATCTGATGTGTATGAGTGCTGTTTGCCTGCATATGTGTATGTGTGCCATGTCCATGCTGGTGTCCACCGAAGTCAGAAGAGAGAAAGCATCCGATCCCCTAAAACTGGAGTTATGCGGGATAGCTGTGAGGAACCTTGAGTTAGAGTCGCTGCTAGGCAGACAGATAGGGAAGGGAGCCGTGACCAGGTAATAAAAAGGCGAATTTCTGAGATGGCCAGGCTCCTGCTCACCATTTTGAGCAGAGACAAAAGCCTGGAAGCTTAAACAAGGCCCTGTGGGCACTTTCTCCTTCCAGGAGGCGCTCTGTGGACGAGCTGGCTCAGTGCGTTCAAGGCCAGCGATCTAGAAGAGACTGGAATTTCGGGTTCCCGAGATCCCTCTCTGCAGAGGGAAAGGTCTTTTTCTCTGTATCTGCTTCAAGTGTGTGTTTCCTTGCCCCTCTATGCGTGCCTTTCTTCAACTGCAGATTCTGTGTGCTCTGTCTGAGATGTCTCTCCAGCTGGAGATTTTTCCCGCCTTTTATTCTTTCACTAGCAGAGAAAATGAGCCCCCATCTAGACCCCTGGAGATAACACTTGGCTCAGTATGGCTGCTGGGAACAAAATCTCCGGACTGTGGTTGCTAGAGCAACAAGTGCTCTTAAACTCTGAGCCTTCTCTCTAGTTAGAGCTTTCTAACTGAGCGAAAACGAGGAAGAGGAGACAGAGTGCAGATTGAAAACCATGGTGCTTACTGCTTCAAGGCACCAGAAGTTCACGGCAGCCTGACTGGACTGAGGAAAACCAGCTCAGTTTAGGGAAAAACCCAGCGGCAGCAAAACTGGAGCAAACCCTGTTAGGAAATCTGGCCAGACAGAGCTCAGTGGTCTGTACCACCCCCATCCGGCCTGTTCCGCAGCGGCAACACGGTTAAGCAGCACCCCGTGTCCCTGCAGCAGTTCTCTCAAAGCGCAAGTTCCCTGAGAAGCAGCTCTGCATGCTCTCGTTGGCACCAGCAGAAGTTAGGCCACGTGCAAAAGCGGGAAGGAGGGCAAGAGGGAGACAGCTCTGCTGGCTGGCCTTGGCCCCTGAAGAAAACAAGCCGGGAAGAAACATACTGTTCCCTGCAATCTGGTCAACTGTGCAAACCTCTGGCTCGCATACCCGGGGACGCCAAGGCCCAGAGGCAAAGCAGATTAGACCAGGCAGGAAAGAGGAATTGGAGATTGTTCCTGAGCAGATGAGAAACACGTTGTGAGGGAGTGGGTAGCGCGGGTGTGCGAAGCTGCTCAGTTGGAGGCGGTGTCGGGGTGCGGGGGTGGGGGGTGCGGCAGAGGCTGCCCTCCAGGAGGGGACAGATGCATAATAATCTGTTTGTGCGCTGAGATCCCAGCTCCTGGGCTGGGCTCTGGCAACTGCTGAGGCCTCACAGTGAGAAATGTGCAACAACAGGGTGAAAGACCAAAAAAAAAAAAAAAAAAAAAAAAAAAAAAAGCCTCTGGCCAGAGGGGCTGCTGGCTTTACAGGGCCAAGAACTTCACTTCTGACGGACACATGACAAGCAAGGAGTTGACAAGGGGGCTGCGAGGTGAACAGAGTGAAGGAGGGAAGCTAAGGGAGGCTGGGGATGTACCGGGTGCAAGGCTGGTATGAGGCCACGGTATGACGTTTTCACTCAGTCATAAAATGGGAAGCAAGGAGCTCTTTTCTTTTCCCCAGCTCAGTGACGCCTAGAGTTGTCTAATACCACACCAGAACCATTCCTTTAAAAAAGTTAACCAAAAGCCGGCTAGAGAATTTAGTCACCGTGAGACAGTAGAGCTCAGAGAATGGTGTTCAAGGAGGTGAAGACCAAAGTACTCTGCAAGCCTTTATCTCTTCCTCTTCCAAGTGGGTGCCCCTGTCATACCTACAGTCACCATTTTCCGCTGCCTCTACTCTAGCGCCACCTGCTGGCTCTGATGGCTAATTTACTTTTGACTAGGCTGGGAATTTCTGCTCAGCAACACAGCTCACGCCACCCAGTTTTGCCAGTGGCCTTGTGGTACCCGATCTTTACATCACCCCTCTTTCCACGTCTCCTTAGTCTTTTTTAAAAGGCAAGACTTTAATTTATTAATAACTAAAACCCATATAATAAAGGCTAAGTTTGTAATACATCTCCTATTTGAAAAGCCATACTTGGTTTGAACCCATTATTTGAAATATACAGAGACACTGTATATACATATATGAATCTAAAAGACTATTAAGTAACAAGAAAATATTTTAAATAAGTCAATATTATTAAACATATGTTTATAGAAAATAATCAGGTTTTATATGTAAATAACCATCTAGAAGACTATATTTTCATGGAAGATTTTTTTTTTTTTTTTTTTTTTTTTTTTTTTTTTTTAAAGACAGGGTTTCTCTGTGTAGCCTTGCCTGACCTGGACTAACTTTGTAGACTAGGCTGGTCCTGAACTCACAGAAATCTGACTGTCTCTGCCTCCCTGAGTGCTGGAATTACAGGCATGTGCCACTGCACCTAGCTGGATTTTTATATTTTTATTTTATTTTCTTGAGACAGGGTATTACGGCTTATCCCTGACTAGCTTGGAACTGTTTTTGAAATCTTGGCTGTTTCATCTCACCAAGGCACTGCCAGCGTTGACTTCAGAAAGATCTGGCTCCCATTTCCTGTCTGCCCTCCTCTCAGTTGACTCTTTTTCCCATGGCTTGCTTTCTTTTTAACATTATGAAATTCCGTTGACCTTTGTTGTTGTCTCCTGTGCCTTTTCGGGTTTATTTATTTATCTGTGAAGGCATGCACATGCCACAGCATGTGTGGAGGTAAAAGGACAACTTCCTGTCCCTTTGTGGGGTCCAGAGGTTGAGCTCTGTCACTGCAGCAGCCTGCAAGGCCTTGCCGCTGAGCCGTCTGGAGAGCCCCCCTTTCCACTGTGCTAGGGGATCTTTATACCTTCCTTTCCCCACATGTTTAGAACACATTTCAGAGGGCTTGGTTTGGTCCTGTGTGAGGAGCATGAAGTGGCAAGGGTGAATGTTCATGGCTAGACACGAGGGCCGTCAGGATTAGAGCCAGAGAGGAAGGATCAGGCCAAGTAGATAGAGAGGCTGAGAGAGGAAAGGGATCAGGCCAGAGACAGACACCACAGCTCACAACTGAAAGGGTTTTTGGTCATTTTCTACTGTCCCATGGTAGACTTTGTTCTAGTTCCAATGTGGAATGTCCCCCTGCTGGCTCATGTATTTGAACATGTTGGTAGCACTGCTTTGGGGGTCTTGCTGGAAGATGTAGGGCTTCAAAGCCAGAGTTTACCTGGTCCCCGTTTGTTTCCTGTTTCACTGAGATGTTATAATTTGAGCCAGTAGTTCCCAAGGCCAAAGGGGCCAGGGTAGACTGTGTCCCTCAAGCCACGAGCCCAAAGAACTTCTCGCTCTTCTCTTGCCATCAGGTGTTCCATCACAGCAACAAGGAAAGGGCCTAACACAGAGCTGATTTAAAGACCCACATATAGGAAGTAAACAAATGGAGGCAGACCCAACAAATGCCAGATGCAGTCATGGTTCTAAGCACCAACACGGCACTTGAGACAGAGATCTCATGAGATACTCACTGGCACGAAAGATGGCTATAAGCTCAAGGTAGATTTTTCTCCTGCTAGGATAAGTGAATAAGGAGTCTGTCTGGATGAGAAAAACACCAGGTCAGTGCTAGTATAGGCGTTAGAAGTGTCTTATTTTGTAGACTTCATCTGGAGGGCCAGGTTAGTTTTTCTATCAGTTTGACTCAAAACATGGTTAGGAATGAAAAGCAACTGAGCCATGAGAGAAGGACATTGGCAATGAACCACAGAGCACTTGAATTTTGGCATTGGGGAAGAACATTTCTGAGCCAAGCAGCCCAGGTACAGAGCCTTCCTTGGCCACCTCCCACCTACTGGCAAAAGACCAATTCACGTGATGAAGTAAGACACACAAATGGTGTCTGACTTTAAGACTTCAGCTCAGTATAGAATCTACACTGGTCTATACTATAGGTAGAGGTGACCTTGGTAAGTCTCATAGCGATTCAACAAGATCAACTGTACTAGGCAGCATAGGGCAGGAGATGAGGCAAGAAACAGGTCCCTTTACAGGCCTGGGAGCTGAGGTTGTCCCAGAAGACATGAGATACACATCAGAGAAAATGGCCACATTCAGTGAGAGTAGGGGAGCCAGTCCTGGGAGGGAGATCCACTGTGGCCACTGAGCACCCACAGTTTTCCAGGGTCTGTTCCCCTGGCAGCTCTTCTGAGGAGCTAGAGTTACAGGATGTGGGTGGCTTTTTCCTTAAGTTTTTTCTTGCCTCTCTATGGTCCCAATACATATTGTCTAGGTCTCTGTATCTGGGCTTTTCATAGGTTTTAACTATGTTGTATTTTCCCTTATTAGCACCTTTTATAGGGAGATCTTTTTTCTCCCCATTTTTAAACAGATGCTCCCTATGTAGCTCAGGCTGGCCTTGAACTTGTGATCTGCCTTGCCTCAGCCTTCTAAGTTTTAGGATTATGGGTAAGCTACCATGTCTGGCTTGAGATGTATCTTAAGCAGCTAGGTTAATACCCTGCTTCCTCCTGTCAGTATTCCCTCTTGGCACCAACACCTGGCCCTCCCACCTTAGAGCTGTGCTTCTCGCCGTGCTGGCATGCCTTCCATTGCTTGGCTTCCTGAGCCTCCCAGGCTGAAGACTTTCTGTTTTCTCTCTACCTGCTTAGGGCTCTGGTGCTGAGACAGAGAATCACACTGCCCTCACCTCTGCCCCCCCCCCCATGGTACCTGCTGCCCTTTCAGATCCAGCCTTAGATCAGGATGAGTCATTTCAGTGTCTCCCTCTCTTTCAAGAGAGTGAGTCTCTGATGAACCCCACCAGTACCCTTCTCTCATCTTGACACTGAACTTACCATCTTCCATTCTTGACCTACCCCAAACCTTTACACATTCATGATTTGCAGTCACAAACTGTGACTGCAGTGGACTTTGGGTGTGAAAGGAAGGGCTGCTGTGACAAAATGGAACAGCCTGCTTGGAAGGACTCTGCAAATATGCTTTGCATGGGAGATGAGGTGCCTTTAATGTGCTGTAGAAAATACCCAGGGACACATTAATCTTCCCTAAATCCAAACCAACCCTATGCTTCTTATTCAGCTCTGCTTCTAACTTTTGCATTAATTCAAGAAATCCAGTTATGTGGAGCTAATAGCATAGAGCCATAACTTCTTTCTGGAGTCAGTCAATTCTGTAATTTTCCCCTCAAAGCATTCTTCATAGATGCTAAATTCATATTGGTAGCTTGTGGATGGCTTGGATCTTCTGTCGTTTTTTTTCTGCACCAACAAAATGGATGAGGCTCGGCTTGGGAAGGGAAACGAGGGGAGTCCTAAGACATATAAACTCCAAGTAAGTATGCTCAAATGTAACCTGTGACAGTAGGGTGGCATCAGGCATCACCTGTACAGCTGAGTCAGAATCCAAGCCTGTGCTGAGATGACCTCACTGGGCATGTCATCACAAGGGAGATAATTAGTTCCATCCCATCAATCACTTTACATTGGCTTTCTGAGTACTATACTAAAAGTAATTGGGAGACTTATCCTTGGGTACATGAAAGTGAACACAATGACCAATTAGTGATGTCTGCCCAGGGCTGGGTGCTAGAGTAGGCAAGAGTATATATGCTACAGTCAGAGAATTAGAAACCCAAGCCTTGTCTTTGCTCCTTAGTAGCTTAGTGGTATTGAGCAAGTCACCTAATCTCTTCCAGGCTTATTTCTGGGTATTAAAAATCAGGCGGATTATAGCATCTGCTTCTTAGAGTCACTGTGAGGATTGACTGAGATAATTCATGCCAGGTGCTTAGTACAGTATCTGGCACAGAGTGCTCAAAGAGCACCAGCTGTTATTATCAAAATAACACCTGGTTCAAGTGTGGTTGACACGGCTTGGACTCAGCACACCTGAGGGTGGATGGGGTTATTATGAGTGTGTGGTTAATACAATTAAAGGCACTTATAGAGGTGGTTGAACTTCCTAGTTTATAAGACACCAGCAAAAATTGATGCTTATTCTCTCTCTCTCTCTCTCTCTCTCTCTCTCTCTCTCTCTCTCTCTCTCTCTCTCTCTCTCACACACACACACACACACACACACGTATATTACATTAATGAAAACCAGATGTCCTTGTAGGTCAGTTGAGCAGCACAAACTCTCACTATGAAAACAACACTCTGGTCATATCTGACCTTGTGGGTTGGGTCCTAGTTATTTATAAGACAGAAAGAATTCCTTGGCTTCCTTTCTCTGAGTTTTCAACCTCATCTTTTTATTTTCTCCAATAAATTCCCTGAGCTAGAATCTATTATTTTTGTATCCCCACAGCATGCTGTTCCTGCAGAGAATTCTTTCCCCATGTTGCCTGTAGACATTGTTTTCTGAACAGTTTGCATAAGATTGGAATTGCTGGCACTTGGACCATTTGGTGAATTTCCTCATGAGGTAATCTTGGACTGGGATCTTCCTGGAAGATTATTATAGATTTGATTTCTCACAGCTTGCATATTATTCATGTTTTATACACATTCTTGAACCACTTGAATTACAGCTTTTGGTTTTCAAAAAAGTAAATCCACTCTTTTGTATGACATTTCTGGAGCTTTGAAGGTGACATTTCCTCCCTGTGCCTATGTGTTTGAACAGTTGGTCTCAAGCAGCTTCTTAACTAAGCCCCACTCCCTGTTGTTTTTGCTCTCTGCCTATGATCATCATAATCGGCTCTTCCCTCCTGCTGCCTGCCTTTCCTGCCACAATGTACTGTGTCCCCTTGAACTGTAAGCCAAAACAAACCCTTTGTCCTTTATAATGCTTCTTTAATACAATCTCTGGACTATGACAGTATCTGGAGTAGTTACTGCAGTAAAATTACCAAATTTGTGATTTTTTCCTTTTCACAGTTTGGAAATGCTCTAAAATTGGTGCATGTTTGTGTTCCTAACTATAAAGTTAGTGGTTAAGTGTTAATGCTAGAAAATGTCCAGGTTTGTGGAGCAGTACACTTGTTTATCTGCTTTCCCCGTCAATAGTGGGAAGGGAATTTTAACTGAAGTTTTCCATCTGGCTGAAAACTCCTTGTCTCACCTTTGAAGGAATTGGTTAGGTAGGCATTTTCTCAGCACCTTTTCTATTTCACTGGGAGATGTTTGAGAAGTGTTTCTCTTTCTCCAGACTTTACTTTAGTGTCATCCATAGATCCTAGACTACCAACTTCTGTGCCGATATAGGGAAAAGCAATAAACTTTATCTTGTTAAAAACCTTTGCATATTTGAGAAAGATTCAGCTGAAGTTGATGCAGCTAGTGATGGCTCATCTGCAAGTAGTACTTCAAACCTGTCATATACATGTTTCCAAGCACTTGAAAGCCCTGCTCTTTTGTTTTGTTTTGTTTTTTTTTTTTTTTTTGAAGACAGGATTTCTCTGTGTAATCACCCTGGCTGTTCTGGAACTCTCTCTCTCTGTAGACCAGGCTGGCCTCAAACTCACAGAGAACCCCTGACTCTGACTCCCAAGTGCTGGAATCAAAGGCGTGTGCTACCATACCTGGCTGAAAGTCCTGCTCTTAATTGTCACAGGAATCCAGCAAATGCTTTGGGGATGGGCACTGATAGCTAAGAGGAAATGGTCCAGAACTGAGGAGAGTCAGAGCTGAGTCTTTTGTTTCAAACTGTACTCTCTAGGTCCATGGGGAGGAATTTACCTCAAAGCCAAGGTTTATGCATAGATAGTTTTTCTCTCTCTCCGAATCTCCATTCATCAAGAGCAGTAGCCAGGGGTTCACTTATAAGGTTTCAAAGACCAGGTGTAAAGCACAGTGTTGAGATAAGTAGGCTATACTTGGGATTTCCAACCCCAGGAAGAAAGTAAACTCCCATCAGGCCTCGGCGAAGGTACCAGGAGTTCTTGTTGAGCATCCTTATTCTATCCCAGAGGCTAAATTATAGAAGTGTGAATTCTGACAATCCAAATACTGCTGCCTTGGGCCTAACTTGGGAAGACTCTCTTAAAGCTTGGCATCACATTTGCCCTGGTATTGAAGCACATGTCAACCATGCTGGGGGCATGTATTTTGAGAGATGGCCCCCACACAACAATCCCAGAGTCCAGACAGACAGACAGACAGACAGACAGACACACACACACACACAAACTCGCTACAACAGAAGGGCCTTAGGATGGAGGATGCAAAGTGGGCCCATGACTGGGCTCCGTTCCCCCTGGGTTTGAATCCAGCGATCCGGGGTTTCTCTCCCACCGGGCGTTCTGTTTATAAACACACCGCGCGACCGGCGGCGAGGGATAACCTTAAGGCAGTGAGGTCGGAGGTCAGAGGTTAGTGGGCACACGGGCGCAGACAGAGGAGAACGGCTTCTGCCACCCACGCGAGCTGTGGGCTGGCCGACAGGGCGACCCTGACACGGCCCCGGGACTGCCGGGCGCCACGTGGTACGCACGTGGTCCCGCGCGGCGGCGGCGGCGCCGCGCCCCTCCCCCACGGCGCCCGCAGTGCCCCCTGGTGGCGCCTGTGCCTTCCTCCGCGCATGCGCGGAGCGCCGCGCCAGGCGTCTTCCGGTATCCTGGCTGAGAATGCATGTGGTTGCCTGACCCACGCGGGATGAGGGAACCGTGGTTCGCGGTCCCATGTGCGGCGGCTGCTGCTGCGGGGTGGGCGGGGCCTCGGAGAAAGCCCTACCATGCCAAGGAGGGACGGATGGATGGATGGATGGAGGAGCGAGCGCTTTGCGGTTCCTGAAGGCCCAGGCAGCAGCCGGATTCCACGTTCAGTACACGTTCAATCATAAACGAACGGTTCAAAGAGGAAGTTATTAAAACATTACAGGCGCCTTATTATAAAAAAAAAAAAAAAAAAAAAAAAAAAAAAAAAAAAAAGTGGGCCCATGACTTTATTGTTAGCAGAGCTTACTTCATCTTCACAGGGAGATTCTATTCAGTTTTACTCTTCATCAACATTAGGTGGTTGGGTAATTGGTAATCAGTCATCATATCTCATTACTTACGAGGGTTTCATTGATTTATTTTTCTCAGTTTTACTTTTACAAAGAGAATCTCTTAGTCAGTGAGGTCCTACTTTGTTAGAGAAATGAGAGGAGGGACATCATGTGTTGATAGAGCCTCCTCGGAACCCAACGCTCTTCTATCACAGGCCCCAGGCGCAAGTTTACCATCCGGGAGTTTACTATTGAGGGCATCCCTGCCCTACAGCAGCACTTGACCAAAGTACCCACTTTCTGCCCAGACTTGTGTTTACGACCTTTGAGTCACTGAATCTATATTAGCAGGGGACCTGGTACACTCGAATTAAGATCTTCTCAGTGTAAGTCCACGCTCAGACGATGTCCTGAAGGTGGCTTACCAGCCATCAAAGAAGCTGGCCTGGTGGTAGCCGGAGAGGCTGACTTTATAGGTTTGAGGGGTAGGCATCCCATGCCCTCTAAGACATTATGATTAGAATGGCTTTGGAGGACGCTACAGTGGTTTGAATGAGTACTTTCCCTCTAGTGTCTGGCATTTGAGCACCTGGTTTCACAATTTGGGAAGGTTTAGACGGTGCAGGCTTGCTGGAGAAAGTACATCACTGGGGATGAGCTTTGATTAAAAGCTTCATGCCACTTCCGGTTTGCTCCCTATACTTCCTGCTTGCCACAGGCATTGAGAGCTCTCAGCTGTTTGCCACTTGCTGCCATGCTTCCCTCTTGCACGTGGGTGATGGTGATGACTCTTCTCCTTCTGGAAATGGAAGCAAAAACAAACTCTCAGGACATTTTATCACAAGAAATGGAAAAGTAATGCATCTTGTAAGCAGAAAAATAGAGAAAAGTGTTCTGAATTTCACATAATCTTCGTTGCGATGCTCTGGTTTTTAGGCACTCTATTCTTTAATAATGTCCATGTGGAATGTTAACCCCCGAAGGGTGTCATAGTTCACAGAGGGCTTAGGGTGAGAAGTTGCAGCTGAAATCAGCAGGGGTCAGGAGTGTTCACTTTCTCAAAGAGAACCAGCCAACTAAAGGTCGGGCTCCAAGAGTCAATCTGCTCAACATAGCACTGGGAATGAAAGACACCATTGTGTTCCACGTCAAGGTTAATCAGTGGAAAAGAAACAAGTAGAAAAGGACAAGATTCCTGTCAGTCAGACAATAAACCCTGCAGAACTAAGCCCCAGTTTGGAAACAAGATTACACTAATGCTAAGGGTGGGCCTAAAGTCAGGCCTTCCCCTGAGTGGCCAGAAAGTGGGATGGGAGGGCAACTGCTGAGAACAGAAGGCCAGAAGCATTCTGAAGTAGACTAAGTAAGCTCTGTAGTTTTCTGAGATAACTCCATGTTTCTTCTGACTTAATGTGAAATTATCCAAAGCAAAATAACAGGCATCAGCATTTAAATTCTAGGGTCGGCCCTTTTAATCTCAGTGTGCTGGACACAGAGGCAAGCTGTTCTCTGTAAATTCAAGGCCAGCCTGGTTTACATAGTGAGTTCCAGGACAGCCAGGGCTACAGAGAGAGACCCTGCCTCAAAAAACAAACAAAACAAGACAAAACAACAACAACAAAAAACCCCTCAAAAAACCAAACACCGAAAATCAAACAAAAAACAAAACAAAACAAACAAACAAAGCAAAACATTTCAGTGCTGGAAAATCCCCCAATCCCCTAATCTAGTGTGCATTATTTGCAGATGGGGTAATCCAAGTTTAGAGAGGTTAAGGAGCAAGACTGAAGCCAAGCAGCAAACCAGGCGTAGGTCCAGGAAGGCCAGGCCACCTGATCCCACCTCAGTTCTTCCCCTTTCTTTCTCTCCCAGTACATTTTTCTAGTGAAGTCTGATTCTTAATGTCTGGATCTTTGGAATTCTTGCTTCCAAATGGCCACGTGGATGGTAGTCCACAGTGCCTCAGACTTACAACAGCCTTCCTACCTTAGCCTTCCAAGGGCTCTGATCCTAAGTTTCATGTGTGCTCTTGTTACAAATTCATGGTCAACAGCTGCTATAGTAACAGCCCCTCTGATGGTACGAACTGTGTCACCAGGTTTTTGTTTTGTTTTGTTTTTGTGTGTGTGTATGTGTGTCACCAGGTTTTAGTTCTCAGTTTTCATGTCTACTGTTAGAGGTTAAAATGACACCCTGCTCGTTTCTTTTTTGGTAAAATAAGATTCCCAATTCAGCTTTCCTTTCTGAAACTGGTCTTGGGCTAGTTAAGCCAACATTCTGGTAACAAAAATCATGATTTTCACGCACTCAAGATCAAGTAGTTTACGATCTATTCTAGGAGTTCTCTCTACTGGCCCATACAGAGGAGTGGTGGCTTTATCGTAAGACAGCTAATTTGTGTACTACAACTGCTCAGTGCGGAGGACTTCCCCGAGAGAAAGTCAGCAAGGGTGGTCAGGAAAGGCTGCGGATCATAGGCTGTAGCCGGGAGGGCACTAGTCTGCTGAGCTGGGATGCTCTGGCTAGGAGTGAGTCAGGTGTGGCAGGGATCAGTGGCTCTGCACGAAGAGAGGACAAAGGGGATGGATGGAAGAGGGAAAGGTTGGGTGAAATGGCTCCTGGTAATACAGAGAGACGATTATAAAAAGTGTTATCATAGGAAAAGGGGCTGCAGAGAGATTTTTAGGCAAAGAAACAACGGAATGTAGTTGCGAAGGACAATTGATTTTTTTTCCCCCTAGTATGCAGAGCCCATTAGAGTACCCATATTAGAATCTTAGGAAGCAGAAATTACAGCCGATTTGTAAGATATGGGGAAAAGCATCAAGAGCGTGAACAAGGTGTCCTGTGATAGGTGGAAAGGTGGCACAGGTAAAGGGGCATTTCGAAGGATGCATTACTGCATGCCATATGCTCATGTTGTCCTAACTTGGTGTTTGTTCCTCCACATGGTGAAACATCAAATAATTTTGTTTGGAACATCATGTTTTTATAAATATTCCTTTCTGAATATGTCAATATTTATGAAGTTTCTCATGATCTTATTTCATTCTCAAATGTCCAACTTAGATATAAGGTCTAAGGTTTTGCAAGTGTTTTGTATCTTATATTTCCAGCTTTCAAACACTGTGTTGTGAAATGTCTTATTGCTCTGAATTTCTCAACAAGTGGCCAATTAGTCAGGCCTGTCAGGCCATAAGAAAACCCGGATGATGTGGAGTGGTAGAAGTTCACAGGGAAGTAAGACAGTGTGCCAAGTGCATGGCAGCCTCACTGCTACCCTGGATCCCAGTAGGCCAGTCTAGAGTGTCAAAGTGGGACCATAGGAAGCCTAGCCCGGCCCTAAGAGCAATGGAGCGGTTTGACATTGTTCAAGTTTGATGGCCCCGGGGTCCTCCTCCTTCTCTGTGAGACTCTTCATTATCGTCCAGAGACCATGTCGCACCGTCACGTTTCCACCCTGGATAGTCTCCCTGATGTACTGACACACTCTGCCTCATATTTCCCCCATACTGGGTTGGCTTTTTCCTGCTGCAATTAGCTATGCCTGGCCTGACATCTCTCATCACAAGTGACATAAACCACAGCAATTCAGACAAGAAGAAAAAGCCTGGGGACATGTTTTTTTTTGTTTGTTTGTTTGTCTTTTTCTCATCAGGGGTCTATGGCAGATACCCAGGGCTTCTTGTCTAGTTTAGATGAACACAGACAATGTGATTGGATAAAAATGTGAGTGGAGACAGTGGGAGAAATCACCATGATCAGAAAGATCCTAAACTCTAGCGAGTTTTAAAGTTAAAAAGAAAACTAGATATTAAAATGAAAGATTCCTATATGAGCTGAGTTCACCCGTAGTTTCTGCTTAGATCAGAATTAAGAATTTTTCCCCCTCTTCTCTGCAGTTGAGACAGGAAATTATTGTCACACAACACACCCAGTGAACATCTTAACTGTAGGTTTTCTGTTGTGGTTGCGCTTGGATATTTGATGCCAACAGCTGTTTCACCCCCACCCCCCTTTCCTGCTATAGTTATGGATTTGTCTGAATGAACTTGCCTGAGGGTTCAGTAAACAGCCAACCAAGGAGTGAGTAATTCACTCAGTTGTCAGTGCCAAGATGATGCACTGTGATTGTCACGCTGTCTACCTTCAGCTTCTGGAATGGCCCCTGAGATGTTTTGAGTTGAGAAAGGATTCTAAGGTGCTGCCATCTGAGAACAAAAAATTGTTAGTGTTTACTAGTGACAATGACATGAGGATAGGAGGGAGTTAAAGTGCCACAAACTGGTTCTTGGCTGCCTTAGGCCTTATGCTATAGACCTCCCCCAACTATGGTTGACCCAGGCACTCTCTTCCATACTCTCTCCACTTACTAGGTCTCGGCTTGACGATTTCACGAGTTCCTGGATTCCTTTGTTTCTCGTTCCCATTTGGGACCTATGGCCATCGGTAAAGCTTTTGTGCAATCTCTCTCCATTCGCACTCCTCTGATTTTGAACCTCACCTTTAAAATGTTATTATTTTAGAATTATTATTATTTAAAAATTTTGTGTGCTTTTTGTGTAAAGATGTGAGTGTGTGTGTGTGTGTATGTGTGTGTGTGTGTGTGTGTGTGTGTGTATGGTGGTATTAGTGAGGCGTCTATGTATATGCTTCAGGGCTGACTATTTGTATTGAAGAACAATTATGGGCTCACCCATGGGAGATGTCAATTCTCCCACCCTCAGCAGTCACCAGTAGTTCTCTGTCTAGAGGTGGGACCCCATGGCATTTCCCCCTTCAAGTCTTGCTCAGGTCTTCTTTAGTCAGGCATATTGTTGAGGTATCGGGGTGCAACTTCTTTGTCATTTCTAAGAGACACACTCTCAGAGCAGATTATCTGGTATTCTAGCCTTTATCATATTTCTGTCCTATCTTCTGAGCTTTGGACGCAGGGGCCATGTTGTAGATCTGTCCACTGGGGACTGGGCTCCACGTGATCTGTTGATCGCTACCTTATGGCCTGTTGCGGTTTCCTGCAATGGTCTCTGCATGCTGTAAAGAGATACTTCTTTAATGAGGGGTGAGGCCTACATTTGTCTGTGGTTATAAGGATCTGTTTTAGAATGCAGGTGGAATTATGCCCATCTAATAAGGTGCTGGTAGTAGGTTCTCCCCTGAGATCTGGGAGCTCACTAGCTTGGAGTAGTTGGCTAGGGCTTCAGTAAGAACCATGTTTTCCCGCACACTGAGTGAATCTTACATTTAATTAGACAGCTGTTGGTTGTCTCCAAGATATGAGTGCCACTAATGCACTCGTAGAGATATTTTGTCATGCAGGTCATTGTGATAGCTCACTGGCATCACAGCTGGATAGGACTGTTCTTTGCTTTCTTCCATTTGCAGTTTATGTAGTGCTTTCTGTGGCTATAAAAGCTGGATGGCAGGAAGAAGACTTTTAATGTGGATTCTGAGAATCAGACTCAGGTCCTTGTGTTTGCAGATGGAGCCACCTCCCCAGACCTCAGGCCAGCTTTTTTAGAGTGGCAAAGCTATTGGCATTTAGAAGTGGCATAGTTTGTGGATACTTGGAAGTGGTCCATGGGTTAGTACTGCCTTGGGAACCACATATATGTGGTTTAAGTACTCTCTTAGTTTCTTGGTCTAGAAACTAAATTACAACCAGTACCTCAAATTAGACACAGATGGAAATGATATGTATGACTCAAAGACACTGAAGACTCATCTAACATTATAGTTTCTTAAAATGTACTTTGTTGTGGTTGTTGTTGTTGTTGTTTTGGGACAGGGTGACTCGGTGTAGCCCTGGCTGCTCTGGAACTCACTGTGTAGACAACTCAGAGGTTCACCTGTCTGTGCCTCCCAGATGCCGAGTTTAAAGGCATACATACTATGCTCGGCAAAATGTACTCTTTTCAAAGCAGACTGACCCACATGGTTGTCCCTAGTACAGGATTTCCATGCAAATGAGGACATGGCAAGAGCATGGTTTGGTGAACACGAAGCTGAACAATCTAAAGAGGCTTGGGTTGTGCTGAGCCATCTTCACACCAATGTCTTCATGCTGCCCAGCCTCCTGCGTTCCCTCAGTGCTCCCAGCCTCCTGTGTTCCCTCAGTGCTCCCAGCATCCTGTGTTCCCTCAGTGCTCCCAGCCTCCTGTGTTCCCTCAGTGCTCCCAGCATCCTGTGTTCCCTCAGTGCTCCCAGCCTCCTGTGTTCCCTCAGTGCTCCCAGCCTCCTGAGTTCCCTCAGTGCTCCCAGCCTCCTGCGTTCCCTCAGTGCTCCCAGCCTCCTGTGTTCCCTCAGTGCTCCCAGCCTCCTGTGTTCCCTCAGTGCTCCCACAATCCTGTGTTCCCTCAGTGCTCCCATCATCCTGTGTTCCTGTAGTGCTCCCACAATCCTGTGTTCCCATAGTGCTCCCAGCCTCCTGCGTTCCCTCAGTGCTCCCAGCCTCCTGTGTTTCCTCAGTGCTCCCAGCCTCCTGTGTTCCCATAGTGCTCCCAGCCTCCTGCGTTCCCTCAGTGCTCCCAGCCTCCTGAGTTCCCTCAGTGCTCCCACAATCCTGTGTTCCCTCAATGCTCCCATCATCCTGTGTTCCTGTAGTGCTCCCAGCGTCTTGTGTTCCCTCAGTGCTCCCATCATCCTGTGTTCCTGTAGTGCTCCCACAATCCTGCGTTCCCTCAGTGCTCCCAGCCTCCTGCGTTCCCTCAGTGCTCCCAGCCTCCTGCGTTCCCTCAGTGCTCCCAGCCTCCCGCGTTCCCTTAGTGCTCCCAGCCTCCCGTGTTCCCTCAGTGCTCCCAGCCTCCCGTGTTCCCTCAGTGCTCCCAGCCTCCTGTGTTCCCTCAATGCTCCCATCATCCTGTGTTCCCTCAGTGCTCCCACAATCCTGTGTTCCCTCAGTGCTCCCATCATCCTGTGTTCTTGTAGTGCTCCCAGCGTCTTGTGTTCCTGTAGTGCTCCCACCTTCTCTGGCTTGCATTCCAGTGGCTCCTTGATGAACAGCTCTTTACCAGCCTCAGAGAAATAGCTTGATTCGCTTTGCTCTCTGGAAATGTCTTCTACCATGGGGTGACTCTCGAAGGTTTGAGGGTTCCCCACTGATGCCTACCTAGCCCATATGCTAGCAACTCAGCCAGCTTTACCATCTCCGGATGATATTAGCTTATTTGACTCTTTTTATTTTTAAATATTCATTCATCTTTTTAATTATGTGTGTGTGGTGGGTGGTATGTGCGTGTGGGAGTGCAGGTGTCTTTGGAGTCTGGAAGAAGAAGGCCTAGGATCCCCCGGGGTTGGAGTTACAGACAGTTGTATGCTAGCTGACATGGGTGCTAGGAACTAAGTTTGGGTGCTCTGCAAGTGAGTGCGTACTCTTAGCCAGGGAGCCATCTCTCCTGGCCCTCTTAAAAGGCTCCCAATCCTTTAGTAATGCCACACGCCACACATTGGGTGAGCATTAGGTAACAAACGCTTCCCAGGCAGTGTGCCACAAAGAACTCTAAGAGGCTTGGGAAGTAGGTGACACATGCTGTCACTTCCATCTTACAGGTAAGGCAGCTGGGTGAGGCTCTGAGCAGTGTTATCTAGCTCCTGAGCCAACCTGCCCAGGACTGGGCCTTGCTCCTGTCTCCTGAGTTTGGGGGCCCATGTTTTCTCTGTACCTCTTCGTTTCCCATTGAAGATGCTGATAGAGGCTCTCAGGTTCTGCTGGGAGTTGAAAGAACTTAATGACAGTTTGCGGACCCGCCACTCTGATTCCTTATTCTGCCCAGTCATGTGCACCCAGTTCCCTGTCCTACTTGTTGTGTCTTGGCAGAGGTGGAACCGGGAGGAAACGAGTTTGGAGGGTGCTCTGGATGCCATCTGAGTGCCCTCCGCTGAGCTACGTGGGGTATAAGTTTGGCAGGTCACCTTCTGCTGGCACTGGACTCAGGGACCCAAACAAGCCAGGGAGAGAGACAATTGACAGAGAACTGCGCATTTTCAGTTCAGGCTCCATTCCCGCTTCCATTCAGGGCTCCTCATTAGGCCACTGATGCCCCATGGACCTGTAATTCCATTAGGTTGGCAGGACCCATGGTCCCATTAGCAGCAATGAGTAACAGAAGGATTCCAGAGAGAGGAAAGAGGCTGAAAGAACTGGAGTTTCTGGTCCAATTTTTAAATAAAAGAAGAGAATGAAAAGTGCATAAACCCCAGAAATACTTCTTTCCCTGGCTCATTCACATGGAAATGCAAATTGGATGACAATGGACAAGGAGGAGATGGCCCTAGAAGAGAGAGACCACAGCTCCAGATGCTCCGTTTAGGTCCCCATAGACCCACAGACTGCACCCCCTGAGCCACCAGCAACTAACCAAAGGGCTTTAATGAGCCAGGCATTGGTGGTACACACTTGTAATCCTAGCACTCGGTCAGCTGAGGCAGGGGGATTGCCATCATTTCAAGACAGCTTTAGGGTACATAGTGAGCTGGAGACCAACAGTCTAGGGCACATTGTGAACTCAAGGCTAGCCTGGGCTGCCCAATTAAAACCCGGTTTTTGTTGTGTATTTGCTTGTTTTTCTTAAAGGCTTTAATGTTGTATCTCTGGACATTTGGCCAGAAGAGCCACAAGTATTCCAATTAGTGAACTAATAAGCCCTTAAGAGCCAGACCAGTCCTTCCTGGAGCACGTACTCCCAAGAATTGGGTGCTGAGAAAATTCTCCATCAAGTACAAGTTGTTTTCACGATATGGAGCAGAACAAAGTGAGTAGTAATGACATCGGCTGCTGTAGATTCTCCCATTGTCTGTCTGTGTGTTGCGCTGTATGAGTCCAGGCTGGCCAAGGACAGGTTAGTGCTGAGAAGGGAAGGCAGATCCCATTTATTGAACCTCAAAGAAGCAGATATTGAAACAGAGGGAGAGGAAACATCGCCACCTCAGCTGTGACCCCTTTGCTTGCTACTTAACCTGTAAGCACCCTGTCCCGAGCACAGCTCTGCAGATCCAGAGCAGAGAGATACAGCCTAGACTAGTGGCACAGCCTTTACCTTCATCCATCCCTCCCACCCCCTAGATATCCTTACTCTACCCCTGCAGGCAGACTGCATGGCATTACCTCTCTTGTGTTAAACATGAGGAGACTGCGTCTCTGCAGAGGCGCACCTGTTACTGGCAGAGTTAATGCTCAAACACAGAGCTTCTGGCCAACTACAAGACTTCCTCCCAAAGACTTATCTTCTCAGAAGATCTCAAGCTAACCATGATGGTTAGGACTTAAGAAAGGAAGTCAGATTTGGGACTATGAATAACTCTCAGTGTGAAGACAAGTCTTAGGGTATATGAACTTTGCGAAGAATCAACAGTGACCAGATTATTTGCCTTAAAAGTAAAGAAAAGATGTATTTTATTTTTTATTTACATGTGGCTCTGTGTTCATATTCCACATGTACCAGCACCCAAGGTGGTAGAGGAGGGTGCTGGATCCACTGGAGAATGCAGTGACAGGTGGTTGTGAGTCAGCTGACATGGAGGCTGGGACTCAAACTCACTTGCAAGAGTAGCAAGTGCTCTTCCCTGCTGAGGCGTCTCTCTCTCTCTCCAGCCTCAACCTGACTCATTTGAGAAGCCCTAGGCCAGAGCTTTCATCTCAGGAGAGAGCCCGAGAAGAGTAATATCAAAACAGAGCTTGTGTGTCCTCCAGTGTCTGAAGCTGACCCAACCCCAGGTGTCACTTTCTGACTCCCACTTAGTATGCAGGGGTCACCTCGACTCTCACCCCACCCCTTTTTTTCCCTGGGCGTAGGCCTCTTTTCCACCATGTTGTTTACGAATACCTGTGGACTAAAAGCAGAACATATTTTCACTGGCAGCTCAAGTCTATTGGAGAGAAGAGAATAGAAAAAAAAAAAAAAAATCCCTGGATCCATCAAATGGGAGTGGTGCCACATTTTATAACCTCAGCCTTCTAGAGCCCTGCTGGGAAGTCAGAAGACCCCAGTCTGGTCAGTAATAAAAGCCAGAGCTCACTTCTTCTTGTGTCAGTTTTAATTTTTCCATAGTGTGTATGACTGAAGGACCGAGAGGAATATGCAATATCTTTTTAGATGGGAAAAGGACACATTCAGGTGTTTGTTACCAAAGGATGCAGAGAGAATGTGGGGTTGCAAGAAGGAAATTGCCCTAGTATCAGATGACAGTATCTCTCCTGAGCACATGGCTGGTGACAGCCTTTTTCCCTTCACACTCCAAGGTGCCCTTCTTACATTTATTTTCTTCCCTTCTGCACTGACCTTCACTAGGTCTCAGCTTGGACTTGGTTCTGTTTTGTCCTGTGCTCCCTGCTCACACCCTTATTCTCACTGTCAGCCTTCTAGGCTGACTACCGAGTCACTTAGAGTTGGAGAGAAGATCTGAGCCCCTGGGACATTTAGATGCTGGCCAGGATACGTGCAAACAGAGACACTTTGCCCTTGTTGCTCAGAATAGACAGTGCAATTGATTTCTGTATTATCCCTTTGGTACTAAAGCGTTGAACCCAACTTCCTTAAGCAGCACAGGCTGTTTAGCCCCCATTTTTCAAATCTTTTAAAAACATGTTCAGCAATGGCAATTTACTGATTGTAGGTAAATTGTAGACAACGATTGTGTTTGGATTAAATATATGTATATACATCCCTAGATTTCTTATACCAAGCATCTGACCAAACAACTAACTGAACATGAAATCAATTTCATCATTCTAATCTAAAAGAACTAATTCCCTGTGCCCGATATGGGCTAACTCCATAGGAGCTGCTGATTAAAGGGTCCAAAATAATATAGACTTTCACCATTCCTTTTGGTTATCCACCAGGACTAGTTGATAAGATCCTATTTCTGAAGATACCATGTGTATGTCGAACATAGTGAAACTGAGCTGGAAGTCTTCTGACTCTGGTGGTTAGCTTTCATAGTGCTGGGTGCCGGGATACAGGCTGCTAGAGGGCTGGGAAGGTTAGGTAAACCCATCTATAGTCTTATGTAGCTGTGAAATCTATAAACTACAGTACCAATCTGCCTGACAAGATGTACCCACTGGTGTAATAATGGTACAAATATAATGGGGGAAACCAGTTACTCATAGAGTCAGCTTGAGACCTGATCCAGAAAAGAGAATCCATGCCTAGTACTGTAAATCTGGTCCAAAAGTCATGACTAAAGAGTTCTTGGGATCTGGAGGCAGAGATACCTAGTACTTATGTTTACTTGAACTGAAATATCATTAAACAACCTTCTAAATATGTTCACACCACAGAGAAAGGCTGTCTTCAGCCTTAATCAGAAAATCCTCTTCTTTCAGTGAATGAAGGTGAATGCAAAAATGTGTTGCTGCACAGGATTCTGGGAATAAAGGACAGTTGAGGCTATCCACAAACAAGACACTTACAGCATTTTCTGAAGGCTCAGGGAACACTGTGGAAGAGAGGCGGGAAGAATGCAGGAACTGGGTGATAAGCAGAAGAGCTACCAAATACCATCTTCTAAGGACCACAGAGATGGACAATCATGACCTCATAGCAGTCGTGCGGACCTACTGGCACTGGGTCTACTCAACAGTCAGCTATAGATGGAAAGGGGGCTCTCCAACCCCTACCGTTTACTGCTGATCTAATAGCAACTAACAGATTTGGGGAAAGGAGGAAGGCTAGTATCTAGTTACGCATCCACTGGTAAGCCTACTGGCCTTTAGTTCTAAGCCAAGAATCACACAGATGGCTTAGTTCAACTTTGTGAGACACAAAACAAAACAAAAAAGTCAGGAAGAATGGCTACTGACAAGCCTGAGGGGGGTGGGGGGAATAGAGGCAGGGGAGGGGCAGGGGCTGCATTTTATACATGTGTTAAATTATAAAAAACAAAGCTTATTTAAAAGAAATTAAATGTCTGAAAAATGTCCATATACATATTAGCTTCTTTGAGCTTCTCTAGAACGATTTTGGTTTTCCTACAGCCCCTCTCTTCTACAAAGCAGTGTGGCAAGTCTATGTTATACCGGTGAGTTTGATGACAAGCGAGAAACCAACAGATGTGTTCAGCCCTCCCTCTTTTGTATCTTCAGGTCTCTCCACCCCTTGACCCAGAGTCAACAGCTCACTTCCAGCACAAGGCTGCCCTGGGGTTGGGTGCTAGACTCCTTCAGAGCGTGCTGTTCCGCAGTCCCTGGTGACTGGGTTCTCAGATAAAGTAGCCTTGAGTTCCGGACTCTTTGCCAAGCACCTGCTTATCACCAGGCTTGGCAAATATTGTTGGGATGTTTCAAAGTACCGCTACTCGGTCCAAATCACCTGGCCAAGTGCTTTGAGCACTCATTTAGCCTGGCATCGCCAAGTCCTTGAAGCAGGTCAATAACATGAGGGGAAACAAGTATAGGCTGTCCCTTTTGTGAAATACAAGTGGAAACTGAGTTACAAGAAGATAAGCTCACCCACATAGTTATCCAGAGGGGTGTGTGTGTGTGTGTGTGTGTGTGTGTGTGTGTGTGTAAGAGAGAGAGAGAGGAGAGAGGGGGGCCTACAATCTACTTTTAAACAGAAATCTTAATTCAAATATTAGCTACAGTCTTCATTCTATTCAGAACTCTAGATTTTTTTTTTTTAACCTTGCACATATTTGAATCCTTTGACCTACATCTCTCTATTTCTTTCCCTTCCCCCTTCCCCATGCTGGCACTGGAAACTTATTCTGAATCTATGTTTATTTCAGTGGTTTTTTTTTTTTGTTGTTGTTGTTTTGTTTTTTTGAGACAGGGTTTCTCTGTGTAGCCTTGGCTGTCCTGGACTCCCTTTGTAGACCAGGCTGGCCTCGAACTTACAGCGATCCACCTGCCTCTGCCTCCCAAGTGCTGGGATTAAAGGCGTGCGCCACCACCGCCCGGCTTGCTCAGCTGTTAAAGGCTAGGCTCACAACCAAAAATATAAGATTTCAGTGTTTTTTTAATGACTATATATTTAATGGAGAACCCGTGGCATTTCCCCTTTCTCCTATGGCGTATTTTTACCAAGCATAGGTCTTCCAAGTTTATCTGTGTCATTGAATATAGCAGACTCTCCTGTTTTAAGGTTGCACACTATCTCTGTATTGCTGTGTATAATTGTGAATGTGTCAAAATTACATATTATAATTTCCTAATCTCCTTCTGCATTGAAGGAGATGGGTGGCTTTATATTTTGGCTGCCGTGAATCGTGCTGCAGTGAATGTGGAAGTGCATTTATCTTTCCAGGGTGCAGATTTCATTTCCTCTGGGGATGGAAGTATATATCCATATGTGCATGTATGTGTGTATGCCTTTATACACATGTGAGAGAGACTGATGTGTGCTGCGGTGGCTCTCCACTCATTTTTAATTTGCTTAGGGACCTCCATACCTTCCCCCTATGCTACCTGCATCCCATCCACAATGCAGAGGATGTGCCCGGTCTGTATCTCCTTCCCAGCACTTGTCACTTTCTGTAACAGCTCATCTTATCAAATAGCTCAATCTTATTTGCATTTCCCTAGTAATGAGCAATGCTGGACACACTTTCATATATATTGTGTTCATGTGGATGTCTTCAACAAAATTTCGGCTCAAAAACCTTTGCCCATTTTTAAGTCGTTATTTTTCTGCTATTGAGTTCCTTTTGTCTGATAGATGTTAGATATCAATCCCTTACCAGATATATGGGTTGGTTTGCATTGTTTTCCTATTCTCCAGGGGAAATTATTTTCATTTAGTTGTTTCCCTTTCTGTATAGACTATTTGAAGTTTGATGTAATTGCATTTACCTATTTTTGCTTTTATGGCTCCAATTTTTGTTATGATATCCAAAGATAGCATTGCCAAGTCCAGCCTCAGGAACTTCCTCCCAATATTTTCTAAGATTTTTAATTCTTATGCTTAGCTCTGTGATCCATTTTGAGTTAGCTTAGTATGGGGTAAAGGGTGTAATTTCATTGTTTTTCGTATAGAAACCTAGTTTTTCCAAAAGCATGAATGAAAGTAATTGTCCTTTCTGCTTTGTCTCTTCTTGGTGCCTTCGTGTGCATGCTTACGGTTCCTTCTGATTCATGGGTCCCTGTACCTCCTATAAAGCCAGTATCAAGCCAGCTTATTACCACAATTGTGAAATGCCATCTTAAACCAGGAAGTGTGATGCTTCTAACCATGTTTTCCCTTTGCACACTTAACTTGGCTGTTCCACATCTTATCATGGTTCCATAGGAATTTGAAAGCTGTGCTCATCTCCCCCCTTCTGTAGGGGACTGTCACTGGTATAAAGATCCACTGATTGGTTCTTGCCGGGAGTGAGGTAGGTCTTATAACAGTGTTGCAACTGTGATCTGCTCCTGTGTGATTTCTTCAGCCGCTGAAGCAACGTCTTTCACTTATGTGGTCCTAAACAGGGTTGATACCTTGATTCCTTTCCCCTCCCCCCACAAAGATCCCTGCATAGACATTTATAGAAATGTTCTCTATCGTACAGCTTCATTAGGACCCATTTATCAGTGTCTAGTAGAGTTCGGGTCAAGTCTTTGGAGTTTCCATGTGGACAATCCTGCTGTTTACAAACTTGCTTCTGTTTGCCTGTGTGGCTGGTATGGTACTGTGACTGCTCTGCTGGCTGGCGGTGTCCACAACTGAATAAAAGGGATGAAGGTTCTTGCCTCGTCCTTGACCACAGGAGAACCATTTTCAAATTTTAACCATCTTTTATGATATTGGCTATAGGTTTTTTCGTAAATGCTTTCTAATTTTGATATTGAGCCCTGGGGTACACAAAGTAAGTAATAAGAAAAAGAACTTGAAAAGTTTGTTAGTGTTTCCTTACACTAATTCAAACGATTCAAATAAGTTTAGGATCCTGTGTAAACAACATCTGAGTCATGAAAGAAGGTACTTCCATGATCGGAAAGCTCCCCCATGCTTCCTCACAGTCAACTGGCAACTGCTGCTTTGACTGCCATCCTTGTATATACTTGGCTTGGAACGTCATATGAACAAAATATCTTAGAATGTACTTTTTAGCATCTGACATTTAAAAACTCAATGTGTTTAAAATAGTCATATATGTTACTGTGTATTGTTAGTTTTTCCATTTCATTGCTGAGTAGTATTCCATGTATGCAATATTCCATAATTTACTTATGCATTATCTTGTTGACTGATATTTGGTTGTTTATAATTTAAGGTTATTATGAATAAAGCCTACAAGGACATTTTTGACTAAGCATTTAAGGGTGAAATTATTGGAATCCAGAAAACAAGTAACGTTATAAGAATTGGTCAAATTGGGCTGGTGAGATGGCTCCGAGGGTGAAGGGGCTTACAGTGAGCCCACCTATCTGAGTTTAATCCCTGTCAAGGTAGAGAATCAACTCCCCAAAGTTATCCCTGTGACTACACACATATTTGACCTACACATTCCCTGACTCCCTCCCCACCACACACACACACACACACACACACACACACACACACAGAGAGAGAGAGAGAGAGAGAGAGAGAGAGAGAGAGAGAGAGAGAGAGAGAGAAACAGACAGACAGAGACAGACAGACAGAGACACAGACAGAGACACAGAGAGAATTGATTAAATATCAGTGTTTGTTGATTGTTTTGAGATAAGGTTATGTATATTACTTTAGTTTGAATGTCCTTTGCTTTTCTCTATTCAAGTATCGTTAAATTCACTTTCCAAGATTTCATCATATCCTACACAAAGACTTTCTTGGCTACAACAGTATTTCTAGGACAATTTTAATGTGTAATGCTTATTGGTTATGTAATAGGTTCCTTGTGTTTTGCTATCATGGAGTCTTTGTATTCAGGAAGTTCACATACAGTCCAGTGGGGAAGGTGGGCAGCCAGTAGTAGAAAAGAGGGGAGTGTGCTCACAACAGGAAGCAGCTGCACATTGAGAAAGCCTGCGTCAGCCTTGGAGCCGTCTACTGAAGACTAGCAATCCCAGAGAGTGAAACAGCAAAGGGAAAGACATAGTGACTCATCTAGAAAGCTATGGGTACCCATAGCTCGAACATAAACTAGGCATAAGGGGGGCACTGTGGAGCCAATACCTGGATCACAGAGGGCCTGGAATGCCATTTCAAGGCATCTGGACTTTACCTGGTGTCTTCATCTTTGTTAGGGTCTCTATTGCTGTGATAAAACACATGGCCAAGGCAACTTTTGAAGGAAACGTTTTATTACACCTTATGGCTTATAAATCTGTCACTGAGGGAAGCCATGGCAGAAACTCAGGGCAGAAGCCTTTAGTAAGAACTGTGGGAGTATCTTTCAGGAGTGCTGTTTACTGACTTGCTTTTCTTGGCTTTCCCAACCTGCTTTCTTATACCATCCAGCACCACCTGCTCAGCCGTGACACCACCCACAGTGGGCTAGGCCCTCCCACACCAATCATTAATCAAGACAATATCCTATAGGTGACTGGAAACATTTTCTCAGCTAAGATACCCTCTTCTCAGATATATTTAGGTTTATGTCAAGTTGACAAAAACCAGCCAGCACATCTTGCAAATAACAGCAAGCCTTTAGTTGCTGTTTCATGTAAGAGCATGTTAGAACAGGTAACATGCAGAATTAAGTGCTCGCCTTTCCTATCCACAAGCAGTGACTTGGACTTTTTTCATGCCACTGCCTCAGGTTCCTCAGGGCTCCTGATGTTTGTATGCTAGTTCCTCTCTGCCTGGTCTACATGGTGAACTTTGTTTCTTAGTGATTTGCACGGCCCCAAGTGCCTGTCAACTAGTGTTGTAGGGCCAGTGTTGGTAAGTCTTTGGTACAATGGATTGAACCATGAATTTCTAGAGACTGTGGCTACCCTTGTGGTAGCCAGCGTTTGATTTAAGGAGTGGGGGAAGGTGTAGCCCATTGAAATAAATCTGAGATAGAATTTCTGAAATCAAATGTTATAAACAAATACACAGATGACCATACGCCTCTTGCCCCATTCCTAACCGTGTCTACCTCCTAAGCAGAATCGCATGAAGGTATGTCTGGGCTGCACTGCAGGAAACCTGCTTGCTTTTCTAAGTGTCCTGGAATTTTCACATACTGAGCAGATGGCCTTGCTTTCATTTGATATGTGAAAGATTTTCCATGTATTCAAACAGCAAAAGCTTGAGAAAGAACAGAGTATGGGTAGTGACTGGAGTGGGGAACTAGCGTGATATGTCAATGATATGTCGATAGAAAGCAAGATCCTATGCAAAGAAAAAGGAGCGATGGGAGCCTTGGCCAGCAGTCTGGGCTCTGCAGGGTGTGTGGAAGCTGGAGTCAAGCATTCACAGGCCCTGGCCTCAGCTAGGATGCTTTCAGTTTCAAACACGGGAACCTCTCTCTGTCTCTTCTGTCTCTGTCTCTGTCCCTGTTCCCTCCCCTCTCTCTTTGTAGAAGGTTCCTGCTTTGTGCTTGGTCCTGAGGTCACAGAAATGAAAGCCTAGTTCAGGCCCCCAGGGACTTGAACATAGAGGTGAAGACCAGCTAAGAAAAGATTGGTACAGAAAGTGAGAACAGAAGAGTGAGGGCCCTGGCCCCACCTAGCAGGATCAGGGAGACTCATCGGAAGGTACTGGAAGCTGGCAAGGAGAAGGATGGGAACGGAGCAAAGGGAAGGGAGAAGGTCAAGGGTATGACAGGACAAACAAGGACACAGAAGTCCAAGGAATGAGGTAAACACAGAAAGGTCATCTATGTGATGTGGGGCAGTCAAAGAGTTGAGGGCTGAGACTCAGACTGGGGGCTAGAATGTATCAGAACATTCAGGAACATCCGAGCACAACATTATACAAGGTCACATAGATCACTTGCAAAACAAAGTGTATTCACTCAGTAAATAGTTGAGGGTGTGGGCATATTTGGTAATAGAACTGCACTGCCAAGATCAACAGTTCATGTGTGCAATTACTCATTAATCTTAACACATGTAGAACATGAGAGCCAAGTACCAGGTACTGGAAAGCCCCATGACCAGTACTGTATTCTTGACAAAAACACCAGCACTAGGCTGATGTCTAAGGTGAGCCCTCTGTAGGAAATTGTTGAATGAATAGACAAATGATCAACCTGAACCACCCCTCCCCCCACTCTGCCCCTCCCCCATCCCCCCATCCCCCCATCCAAAGGCCTTCCAGTTTCTGCTGATGAAGCACTCTCTTTCTCTATCGCAATTACTACGTAGACTCTACTAACTCACCAGGCTAAGTGGGTCATTCTCAGCTGGGTATAGCTAGGACGGACAGGGACATTTTCCTAAGAGAGTCTGCAAGAACCAGGCAAGTGGGGTGAGTCCATGTGGTGGATCTGAGGTGTAAGACCATAGGGAGGGTGAGAACCATAGCCAATGGAGAGCAAGGGTCATTTTAACAGGAACACCAGCTGCTGGTGGTCAACTAGAATCAAGTTAGGATAACGAAAAGATGTGGATTTGTGTTTTTGGTCTAGTGACTTGTCACTGTCTAAATTTCTTTTCCCCTACATGGGCAGGACCAGCATGATTGCCCTGGTCCCTGCATAGAGGAGAAACAGTATTTAGTAAGACACAAAGCCCCTCCCCAAATTGCCTCTGTGAGGGCCATGGCACTGAACTCTGTACTTAAAAGGAGAACACCATTTTTCCCACAGACAAAAGGGCAGATAGTGTCAGGTGTCTGGACACCCCCTCCCCCAACACACTTCTGGCAGCTCTGGTGCTCACCTGGAGGCTAATCTCTGCCCTCAAGCCTTCAGCAAGCTTCAGAACAGCTCCTCCCCAGCCTGCCCCAGCCTGTGTGTGGCAGTTGCTGATTCCCTAGATGTTTGTTCTGCCAGAGGAGACAGAAGACTGTACTGTGCTGGAATCCTGCCCCACCCCCCATCCCCCCCTCTGCACAGCTGCCTCCCCCAGCACACGAAAGCTGCTGAGCAGACAGAGAAATCAAAGATGATTATGGGCTGCTGGAAAACCGTGTACTTCCGCCTGGCTGCATCTGCCTGCCAAGCTGTTATGTAAGCCACAGGCCTACTCAGGCCTGGAACCAAATAGATGCTGTTGACAGCCCTCCTGTGACCTGCTCCTCACCTAAGCTTCCAGAAACCGCGCCTCACCTGGAGTGCACCTGCCCCTGGAGAGCCTTGCACATCCTGAAGCCGACAGGCCACTTCTATGTTTGTTTTGGGGTTTCCCTGTCTCTGCTCACTTCCAGCACAATACATAGGGGTGGGTCAGGGCCAAGAGTTGACTTTGGTCAGGGTCCAAATGACTAAGACACTTTACTTTGGAAAACTCCATTTCACAATCCAGGGGAGAGGGTTGTTTTTCAGCCTTCTCAGTGAATAATTCACTTTGTCTGTTTAGACACTAGAGCTGAGTGTATAACTCCTGGAGCCTCAGATGACCTCCTGGCTGGAAAGGGCCTGACCATGCTGCTCTGATAACCAATACTTATTTCTATTTATGGATCCTAGATATGTCCCGCAACCCAAGGCACCTAAATGGATGCAGAAGGAGTTTTCTTCCAGCATGTCCATGACTTGGCTAAATGTACTGGTTTCTCAACACTTCAGTTTCTCTCTCTCTCTCTGCGCATTACATGGCACACTGGAAAATACAAACTGCAATATCCGCTGCACCCACATTCTTCAAGTGTATGTATTCGTGTGTGCAGGTGTGTATTTGCTTTTGCATATGTGTGGAGTCCCTTGGCTGTTGTCCGGTGTCTTCCTCTGTTCTCTCCACTCTATACATCTGAAATAAGGTTTTACAGTTGAACCACAGCTCATACATGTAGCTAGCCTGGCTAGTTTCCTTGCTCCAGAGAACCCCTGTCTCCAGCTTCTGATCTCTGGGATTACAACAGCTGGGCTGCCACCTTCACCCAGAATTTATGTGGGTTCTAGGAACCCTAAACTCCAATCTTAATACTTGCACGGCAAGAATTTTAACTCACTAAGCCATCTTCTTAGCCCTTAAGTTTAGTATTTCCGAAAGCATGGTTATCACATCTGAAATGAGCTCCTAGGCCCATCAGTGTTGGTGGTGTCCATGTAGGATTCAGACATCCAAACCTGATTCACACGGGGTTCCATTACTTTTCTTTTTGCAACTGTAAATGGCCACAGTCCAGAGTCAGGGTTCAAGTCTCAAGTACAGGGAGTTCAACTTCGGACTTGGATATAATCTGTATAGGCCGCCATATAACCTTGTGCTGTAGCCTGAACCTTGCTGCTTACTTGGATTACCCTGACATCCTTTGTTTTCTGCATCACTTTATAATGCACTGGCTTCCAAGGAGTCCCATTCTGATGTTGGCTGGTGGCTGACCATATCCACCTTCACTGTTTCCATCCTGGAAAGTGTGAGCAGGAGAGCCTCTACTGGTTGCTGAGAACACCCAAGTAGCAAGGGCCTTCAGTCTTTGAGCTCAGTCTTTACTCCTGACCCTTAGCTCTCTCATTAACACAGGAAGTAAATGGCTCTTACAAAGCAAGATACCTAAAGAGCCGTTCACTTCATGTTCATTCTCCACAGATGGCCAAAGTGCCAGATCTAATAACTAATCAAAACTCCACCTCCTAGGAAGATGGCCGGAAAGATCATGTCCTGAGGATAGGCATTGTGAGCAAGCTTAAGCAAAATGGAAGAAATTGTTTTCTCTAGGTCCTGTAGATGTTCTACCAGGTTCCTGAGTCCATATAAACACCATGACAGTGGGAGACACACTTGTCTGTTGCCCAAGAGAATGACTTTATACAAATACTGTATGGCACACTACGATGCTGTGGAGGAGCTGCTTCTAAATTGGAGACCCCACCTTAGATCCTGATACCCTTCTCAAGGAAACTGTTCCCCACTGCACCTCAAGATGGCCTGCAACTGGGAAACAAAAAATGGGTCTGAATGGAGTAGAACTTGGGCTTCCTATTTCTGCCTTGCCCACTTGGGTTGGAGAGGTTAAAAAAAAAATCCCTGCTCTTGGAAGACAGTGGCCTCTGTGCTGAGCATATGCAGCCACTGCTGGCTTCCAGGATGATGATTCTCTCATAGTTATTTGTGTTTCTACTCTAACATCTGGCTAGTCACCTTGCTCCAGAGAACTCCTGTCTCCAACTTCTGACCACTGAGATTACAACAGGTGGGCTGCCAAGACCTCACAAGACCACACAAAACCAGTGTTGTCTGGATGCGACCCTGGGACTGAGAGGTTCTGAGTGCCTTTCCCTCTGCCTTTTGAGGGGTGCTGGCCTCCAGCCTGACTGCACAGCTTCCAACAAAGGCCCCTAGAACTCCTCTGAGAGAGAGGGGTTGAGAGGGAAATGAAGCCAAGTAATTTTGCCCATAGAAAGGACTTTATGAAGCATGCTCCTGCTAATGGGCCTAGGAGGAATCTAGACCAGGCAGATTATAAGGAAAAGCTGTCTGTTCAAATCTGGAGGCTTCGTTGACCAGACTTTCATGTCCTCATTGGGGAATGGCCAGGATGGGAAAGTTTTAGCACAGCAGAACACTTTTGTGTGCCTGAGAATGAGTGGTGTAAAAAGACTCGCCAGCTACCAGGCTGAATTTATGACATTAGCCTTCTGGAAGCCCTTTCTTCAACTCCAGCCATTAAGATTATAACTCAGTCACGCTTGAGAATTGGATATTAAATGCAAGCATAAGACCATTAAATAAAAACATAAGAGGCATTAAGGAATCACTAGCCTCTCTCTCAGTTTAGGGATACATAAGCATTTTACTATACAATCTACAAAATTATATATTTAATCATTAACCATTGCTCCTGAGTTACATCTAACCCATCATATTATGCATAGTCAATCAATTATTTCTGGAAGGATCTAAAATCCATAAATGTCTATTTGACATTGAGGGATAAATCTTTAACAAATTTATTTCTTTATAACAACTTTAGATGTACATAAAAATGTCAAAGATGGCATTCCTTGTCAATAGCATCTTAGTTGGATATGGTACATTTATTACAATTAACCAGTCAACGTAGATAGATACATTATGATTAAAATTAAAATTCCAGTGTCTTTTTTGGCCAGTGGTCTTGGCCCAGGGCCTTTCAACCCAGGGCTTTTCTATCAAACCCAGAGCCTTTTTTATGGGAGGCACGTGTCTTATTACTGAGCCACATCCAGGCAATCTAATTTCTCAGAGAAATCATGACTCAGGCTTTCACAGGGCTGATAAAAAACCTTTGCTGAGTTCAGCTCCCCCCTCCCTTTGGAACACGTATGCCTGTCTACTTTCCTGAGTATCTCCTGCAAGGAGAAAATATCAACTATTTTTCTTGTTTACAATCTGGACCTTTCATCGCAAAGCAACTGTTGTACAGCTTTACCTCAGAAGCATCTTCTAAGGACAATGGCATGAAATGGCCAAGAGCAGGAATTTTAGAATTAAATCATTTGAATCCTATTTCTGACATTCTAAGCTGTTACTTTTTTAAGGCCATTTTTTTCAATCTACAAAACAGGAATGCTAATAGGACCTTATTCGTTGACTTGCTGTGAGGAAGCACGTTGTACAGTTCCAAGCAAAGAGCAATAATACAGCAACAGTGGCCAGCACTAGCTTAGAGCCTTCTAAGAGGCAACCACACTCAACGGGCTAGTCAATGAGTGTCTAGATCAATTTAGTGAAAAATAGCTTTTTCAACAAATATCAGTTTCAAAGGTCAGAAGGGAGGAGAAAAACAGTGGCATAAGCATAAACTTAATTGCTTCAAGAATTCTCTTCAGATTAGAAAAACAAGGCAATTATAGACTACTGACGTAAAACCTAGGAGGAATTACTCATGGGTCTTTCCTGCTTTAGCATTCTGCTTGAAGGATTAAAATGACAGTGCCTGTTTTGAGCCACAGATATCTCTGCTGAGGAAAATTGGAGTTTCTCAGCTAATTGGGAGCACTTTGGAGAGCCACCCCACTGGGCACCCCGCCTCCCATCCCATTTCAGCCCATGCACTAATGCTATGTGTGGAGCTAGCGCAACAATCAGACATGCAGGTGCTCATGCGTGGCCACGCCTCCCATGCTCCATGCATCTCCACAATTTCATCTGACTGCTATATTGTCAAGGCCAAAGTCAGGCATCATCTCCTCCGGGAAGCCTTCCCTTGGTTAGCCCAAGGGTCATTCTCTCCTTCACCCTGTGGTGAATGGTGTGGGTACCCAAGTCTTAGCATGGTCCCCACAAGATGATGAGTGCTCAGAAAATCTTAGTGTCTGATTACTTACAAGTCCAAGAGCCTTTTTGTCCTGTATTTTGAGGTAGTGACTCCCCGTGTAGCCCTTGCTGGCTTTGAACCCCCTATAGAGCTCCAACTGATTTCCAACTCGTGATCTCCTGCCTCTCACATGCTGGGGTTATGGGCCTGTGCCATCATGCCAGGCCCAAGGACTTTCAATTCTTCCCTCAAACCCTGAAGTGGAAGCACGCTGAGGAAACACATGGATTTGGTAATGTTTACATATTTCTATCTGAATCACGATGAAGAATGCCAAAGGCTTCTCTTTAAACAGCATAGTTAAAGCCAGTGTTGGACTAGTTTGAGTGGTCGCTTATGGGTTTCAGCAAGTGAAACAATGTTGGGCCACTTCACAGTTTTCACAAGTCTCTGAGAATTCTACTTAAGAAAAAAAGCAACAACAATAAAACCCATGGATGGTCCTTTGTCCCAGGAGAATGCTCTGTAGTATAGACAGGTTCTCTGGGCTGAGACTGTTCTAGGGAGGAGCTCCCTTGCAGCTTGTTTCCCTCAGCTCTCCTAGGACTGTGCTTCTTCACCTAACTGCTTTTGCCCATCTTCCTAAAACTGATGATCATTACAATGAGCACAGTCAAGGCAACACAAGCAAGGTACCTTCTTTGAGGTCACACAAAGTGTGCTCTTTAAAACTAGGATCCAAGGCCATTGGCTTTCAACCCATTGTTTCCTTCAGCATCCAGCATCTGCTGGTGCTATTGGCTTCATGCCCAGAGGATTGGCTCTCCCAGTATGAGGCTGAGCTCTTGGGTCAGGTCTATGTCTCATGTAGTTTCCTCAGATTGCAGTCTACTAGTGCTCTCTTATCATTCCAGAAGTAATTTGAAAAATCAAAATCATTAATGGTGTGTGTGTGTGTGTGTGTGTGTAGCTAATGTGTAAGCACGTGGAGGGTGCAAGCACCTACAATGGTCTGCATGTGGAGGTAGGAGGACAACTTGTGAAGCGGTCTCCCCTTCAACCATCGTGTAGGTTCTGCAGATAGAACACAGGCTCTCAGGCTTGTATGATGAGTGCTTCGTCCCACTCAGCCACCTCACCAGCTCTCATTCAGGAAGTATTTCATGTCACCTGGTTCTCTACCCTACCCATCCCATGAATACCCACGGTGCTTGGTGGAAAATAAGATTCTGGGATGGGTATGGAGCCATTTTTATATTTCATTGTATTGTAACTTACCCTACACGGGGATCCATTCTGCGCCTAAGGTTTGTGGTAGAAATCTCAGTGGTAATAATGCCATGGGGACAGTAGCTCTAGAGTGACTTCAAAAGTCCTTCCACATAGACACACTGGACAAGAGCGATGCATCTCCCTAAATAGAAGAATCATTGCTCGTGTTTGGGAGTTGGTTTTAGTACAGAAGAGTCTTTGTTAAGATTTTTATCCCTGGCATGCCACTTAGTTTGAAACGAATCATGCACTATAAGACATTTATAACTGTTTGATTAAATGCCAAGCACATTATAGTTTCTAAGTGAAGGTAGCACCAAGTCTACCACATCAGTGTGGAGGCTCAAGTGAAGAGCGTTTACACATTCTGAGTTCTCTTGCCTCAGCTGGTTGGGTCTGGAAAGATGCTCCTGGACTCTAAGGAGCATCTGCACTGGGGAAAGGCATCATTATTTCTCTCAGACCCATCACTTCAACTGACAACACTATTCCCCATTGAAGCAGGGAGGTAACACTAAGGTCAAATACACGATGATTCAGAAAGGAAAACCCATCAAACAGTGATGAAAACACACAGCGGCAGAAGGCAGAATCCAGTCAAGTATAGCCTTCCTGCTCCCTCTCTGGAAGATTAGCCTGTGGTTTTGGCACAAGACGACAGCTTGGGTGGGGGAAAGCAAAGTTTATGGATATGGTTGCCTTTTCTCCTCTAAGCCAACTAGTGCCTTGTTTTTCTGTGAGCCTGCCACTGTGGGAAAATTGCTAGAGTGTGAAGTTTCCCTCTTTGTCCCCAGCGCACTTCATTTACCAGGGAGCCAAGTTGGGAACAGAGCTGCCTCTCACAGAGCCCATGAATGACTTCGTTTTCTCAGGGCAGCTTCTGCCTGCCCATTGTTTAACTGTCATGGCCTCTTGTATAGGTGTTCCCTGCAGTCCAGGCTGTTATGTAATGCCTGGGCAGGGAACATTGCGTGAGAGAAACAGAAATCTGAGAGGAAAAACCCCAGAGGGCAACTCAGACCAAACTGTCTTCCTGGAGGAGAGAGAGAGAGAGAGAGAGAGAGAGAGAGAGAGAGAGAGAGAGAGAGAGAGAGAGAGAGAGAGAGAGAGAGAACGAGAGAGGGAGAGGGAGAGGGGGAGGGGAGAGGGAGGGAGATTCGTGTATAAGCTTTTTCCTCAGGCTTGTTTGCTCCAGTGATAAACCCAGGGTGCTGGCATACAAAGCTCCATGGCTGGCAGCGGTGAATGCTTCTGTTTATATCCACAAGACAGGACATGCTGTACCCTCACGTCAGTGCAGCTGTTACTTAGGTCAAGATTCTGACAAGAAATCCTCCTTAAGTAATCCTCACTTAAGGCCCAAGCAGAAAGGATTTTTTTCCTTCACCCTAGGCTCTATAATGTTCCTCTCTCCTGCAACTTCACTGGCTCAGGAAGGCATCTCAATCCTGCCTGGCAAACATGTACCTGTCTCAGCTTCCAGGTTGGCATGGTACTCTGTCAGTTCATTGTTAAGAGGCGGCCATCACTCGGACTGCCTCCATTGTCTCTCATATCTGCACCCATTGCTATGTTCTGGACTTGAGTCTTTCCCACTGAGGCAAGGGTATTTGAACACTTGGTCCCTTGTTGGTAGGGCTGTGGGAGGAGCCAGAGTAAGTCACTGGGGGTGGGGTTTGAGAGATCACAGTTCCGTCCTCTTCCTTCCGGTTCACTGTCTCAGCTTTGTGCTTGTTGCTACCAGTGTAATTTCTCAGCTTCCTGCTGATGAGCCTGCTGCTCATTGTCATGTCTTTCTGACGTGAGGGACTCTTATTTCTCTGGAACTAGGAGCCAAAATAAGCTGTCTTTATCGTAAGTTGCTTTTGGTCATCGCCTTTTGTCACAGCAACAGAAAGTAACTAGGACACATATCATGCCCTTTGGTCACACTGCCAACCCTGTGGTAGGATCAAGGGTATGGAGGTGAGGCCTACCATTTGTTCTTGTCAACACTGGCATTTCCTCCAAGCTTGCTCTGTAGGCTCAGAGCCCTGGCCCTGTTAGGACAGACCTCATGGTGAGTAAAATTAGATTCCATACCCAATACTTTTGGAGAGTGCAGCATTCTTAGAAAGTCACAGTCACGATACTTAAGGACACCCTGATGAGCCAGGCACGGTGGCGCACCCCTGTAATCCCAGTACTCGGGAGGCAGAGGCAGGTAGGTCTCTGTGAATTGGAGGCCAGCTTGGTCTACAAAGTGAGTCCAGGACAGGCAAGGCCACACAGAGAAACCCTGTCTTGAAAAACAAAACAAAGCAAAACAAAACAAAAAAAGGAGCCCTTGATGGATTTTCAGTTAAGAAACCTGAACTACTCCGATGGGCCATTTCTCAACTATGCTACATGCTCTAGAAACAGACATTTCACCTGTGTTAGTCTTGGTTGAATTTGTTGTTCACAGCTCTACTGTGGGAATTTGATCAATGTGTTGTGTTGAATTGAAGCAAATTTAGCCTAAATTACATAAAGATAAGCATGCCTTCTGCTTTGTAGATCATAGCTTCTGTAGATGTGATAATAAGAAACAAAATAAGATCCAGCTGAAGCAATGGGCAGAGAGATGGAAGGTGTGCATGTGTGCACGTGTGTGCACGTGTGTGCACGTGTGTGTGTGTGTGTGTGCTTGCTCTCGCACACACATGCATGAGCACATGCATGTGTGAATATAATGGGTCTAGTGACATGGCTCAGGGAGTAAGGGGGCTGCCACCAGTCCTGGCAACCTGAGTTTGATTCCTAGAACCCACCTGGTAGAATAAGAGAACTTTAGATTGTTCTCTGAACTCCACACGCATGTTATGGCAAGTAAGCAACCCCCACCCCCATGCACATACACACACAACACAATGACTGCATAATATAAGCAAACAAAACATTACAATGCAGCCAATTTTTGTTTTGTATGCCAATTAAGAGTGAAAAACAAACAAAACTAATCAACAAATACCTCACTTCCACCATGGTCCAGAATAGAAGGCATTATGAAATCCCTGGGTTCCCAGGGCAGCACCATGGACAGTCGCTCACCTGCGCAAGATAGCTCAGGCTAGAAGCACAGGAGGAACAGGGGAGAGGGAGAAGAAAGATCTTGGAAGATTTGTGTACTGAGTGAAAACCATGTTCTATTGTATAATGGTGAATAGCTTTTTTATGGGACTTGGGAATGGATTTCTCTACTCTTGGGTGTGAAAGCATCAATCATAAATAGGTTTCCAGTTTGTGGGGCCAATATACTCCTGAGTGTGGGACCATCCAGGGAGCACGGCCCACTTATCAGGAACCACACCCTTAAGGAAAACTGAGTCTTCATCCTTCAGAAACCATCAGAGCTCAGGAACTCTTCCTTTCCTACTTTGTGTTAGAATGCTGGGTGACTTGATCTTGCAGAGGTCTTCTGCAGGCAAACACAGCTGCTGTACGTTGGGGATTCATCTGATGCTATGTATTTTTTTTATTTTATTAATTTATTCATATTACATCTCGATTGTTAGCCCTTCCCCTGTTTCCTCCCATTCTTCCCTCCCTCCCATTTCTCCCCTTCTCCCCTCCCCTATGTCTGTGACTGAGGGAGACCTCCTCCCCATATATATGCTCTCAGAATATCAAGTCTCTTCTTGGTAACTAGCTATCCTTCCTCTGAGTGCCACCAGGTCTCCCCATCCGGGGGACATGGTCAGAAAAGGGGCACCAGAGTTCATGTGAGAGTCAGATCTCACTCTCCACTCAACGGTGGAGAGTGTCATGTTCGTCAGCTAGGTCTTGGTAGGGGTTCGAAGCTTACTGCCTATATTCTCCTTGGCTGGTGCCTTAATTTGAGGAGGACCCCAGGATCCAGATCTGCCTGACATAAAGTTCTTCTTGTAGGTTTCCAGGACCCTGTGGGTCCTACTATTTCCTCTTTCTTCCATGCTACTCTTACCTAAAGTCTCAATCGGATATCCTCTCCTCTGACCCACTTTTTTGGTAAGTAAAGATTTTCATGGTACGTATCCCTTGGACTAGTGTTTTGATATAAGTGAGTATTTACTGTTTGTCTCTTTTTGCTTCTGGGTGAACTCACTCATTATAATAATTTCTAGATGAATCCATTTGTCCACAAATTTTGGGAATTCTTCGTTTTTAATAGCTGAGTAGTATTCCATTGTGTAACTATACCACAGTTTCTTAGTCCATTCTTCTACTGAGGGACACTTAGGCTGTTTCCATGTTCTGGCTATTATGTATCAAGCAGCTATGAACATGGTTGAGCATATGTCCCTGTTATGTGGTAGGGCATTTTCTGGGTATATTCCAAGGAGTGGGATGGCTGGGTCTTGAGGAAGCCCTATTCCCATTTTTCTGAGAAAGCGCCAGATAGCTTTCCAAAGTGGTTGTACTAGTTTGCATTCCCACCAGCAATGAAGGAGTGTTCCTCTCTCTCCACATCCTCGCCAACATGTGGTGTCATTTGACTTTTTGATCTTAGCCATTCTGATGGGTGTAAGATGGAATCTCAGTGTCGTTTTGATTTGCATTTCTCTGATGACTAATGAAGACGAGCATTGCTTTAAGTGTTTCTCGGCCATTTGATATTCCTCTGTTGAGAATTCTCTGTTAAGTTCCAAGCCCCATTTCGCAATTGGGTTGTTTGGTTTTGTGGTGTTTAATTTCTTGAGTTCTTTATATATTTTGGATATTAAACCTTTGTCAGATGAAGGGTTGGTGAAGATCTTTTCCCATTCTGTAGGCTGTCACTTTGTTCTCTTGACAGTGTCTCCTGCCTTACAGAAGCTTCTCAGCCTCATGAGGTCCCATTTATTAATTGTCGACATTAAGGCCTGGGCTGTTGGTGTACTGTTCAGGAAGTTGTTTCCTGTGCCTATGTGTCCCAGGCTCTTCCTCACTTTTTCCTCTAACTGAATTAATGTCTCTGGTTTTAAGTTGAGGTCTTTAATCCACTTGGACTTGAGTTTTGTGCATGGTGACAAATAAGGGTCTAATTGCATTTTTCTACGTGTAGACATCCAGTTAGACCAGCACCATTTGTTGAAGATGCTATCCTTTTTCCATTGAATAGATTTTGCTTCTTTGTCAAAAATCAAGTGAGCAAATGTGTATGGATTCATCTCTGGGTCTTCGATTCGATTCCACTGATCCACCAGACTATTGCTTTGCCAGTACCATGCTGTTTTAATTACTGTTGCTCTGTAGTACAGCTTGAGATCAGGTATGGAGATTCCTCCAGAGGATCTTTTGTTGTATAGGATTGTTTTTGCTATTCTGGGTTTTTTATATCTCCATATGAATTTGAGAATTGATCTTTCAATATCTTCAAAGTATTTTGTAGGTATTTTGATAGGAATTGCGTTGAATCTGTAAATTGCTTTTGGTAAGATGGCCATTTTTACTATGTTGATTCTCCCGATCCACGAACAAGGTAAATCCCTCCATCTTCTCATGTCATCTTCAATCTCTTTCTTCAGAGGTTTGAAGTTTTTTTTGAATAAGTCCTTCACTTGCTTGGTTAGAGTTACTCCTAGATATTTTATATTGTTTGTGGCTATCGTGAAGGGAGTAGTTTTCCTAATTTCTTCCTCTGCCTGTTTGTCATTTGTATACAGGAAAGCTACTGACTTTTTTGAGTTTATTTTGTGATGCTATGTATTCTAATGCTAATTACTGGCCCCCAAGATTTGGTTGCTCCCCAGATGAGTGCATTTTCATGGACACCAAATGATAGTGTGTAAACTTTGCTCCCCATTTCAAAGTTGGTTGGTTAATAAATGGAGCTGACAGCCTATAGCTGGGTAGAAGAGAGGCAGGTGGAGCTTAGGTTCCCAGGCATGGGGTCAGATGGGGAGGAGGAGAAAGGAGAAGAGTGGAAGCTGAAGGAGTAGCAGCAGGAAAAAGGAGAGGAGGGAGGCGCTCACGACTGAATGGAATGGAGTAGGAATACACGGCCAAAAGAAGTTCACCCTGAGAACAGACTGATGGAGCAGAAGTCATCAGATTGGCAAATGATGGGCAGTTATGTGGGTTTTCAGGATAGTAGGATTTGAATAGCTCAGAACCTGCCCAGCATAGTGTGTACAGCTTAATAATAAACCATAGTATCTCTATGTCAATCATTAGGGAGCTAGCTGGTTAAAGAGCAGTGCTGCCATATTAATTTCCTGAACACATTACTATTAATCATTTTACAACTGTTAGTTCTTCATGAAGGAAACAACTACTGAAGCTACTTAGACTGTGGTCTTGACTCCATGGCATTGGATAACTGAAAGTGGGGATTGTGAAACTCTTGGCAACAGTAAAAGGTTTCTGAATGAAAAAAAAAAAAAAAAATCAACGACAAAAAAAAAAAATCAATTCAAAAATCTAACACGTGATGACCCTAAGGTGTTTCTGCCAGTGACCTCCCATGTTGCATTGTGTTACTCCCCCCTTGGCTTGGAACACAGGGCAGACACACCTTGCATTGCACACGCCATCAAGCTCCACAGAGCCAAAGAGCGCTGCCCGATGGACCACAGCTCAGATGTGAGACTATCTTATGTAATGAAATGCAGTGATTTTACTTTACCTACATGTAAATTTGTATTAAATAAGTTATGTAAATTGTCAGTCTCAATTACAAAATTGAAATACCAATCAGCTCTGAAAAATGTTGAGGATACAACAAGTCCTACAGTAGCAGATATTCAGACATTAATTTTTCATTTTTCTGCTCTTATAGAAACAGAGTAGTTTAATTATGGAGAACAAAGACTTTTATCATTCCTAAGCATGTAAATATCAAACTCAAATATTTTGACTGTGTTGTAATAGAATGTTTGATTCTAAACATGGCTGTTTGAGTTACAGAGGAGAGTCATTAAAATAAGTCATTAAATGAATTTTGACTTGGGATTAGGTCAGGATTTCCAACAATTTCTGAAATTGTCTTCTTCATATTTCTGCTAATTCATATTACATAAGTTATGTAAACTGTCACTATCAATTATAAAATTGAAATACTGATAAAAACACTGAAGATACAAGTCCTACAATAGCAAATATTCAGCCATTAATTCTTCACAAAAATATAAGCACATCTTTCATTAGCATACAAATTTTCTTTTGTCTTTAACAAATGGTAAGATTATATGTCTGCCAAGGAATTATTTTACAATGCATTTCTTTATAACATATTATCAGTGTTTGATTTGTACATCTGTTCTATATCCCTGTATACATATTATATATACCCACAATTTTATTAAAACTTCTTGGGCTAAAGGGCTCATGGATGGAAGTATTGAAGAAACCCTGCTTTAGACCGCATCATTAGTCTTTAAATCTTCTGTCTTCCTCCAGCCTGCCAACACCCCTGAAATATGTCTCATGCTATTTTCATACAGAGATCACAACACAGCATTAAACCCTGTAGACTTGGTGTCCTACTGCACCATCCAAGGACACATCTAGAATCACAAAATTATACTTTTTCCCCTTAAAAAGGCATTAAATAATTCTACTGGGGCCTGAACTTGGATTTAAAGGGTGCCACCCCTACATATTCCTGAATGAGAGTTCCGTACTAGAATGGAATGGCTTAAAATAACATTTATTTTGTTCATAGACTCTCAGCTTCAGTAGGGTGTTGAAAGAATAGCCCATCTTTGCTCTCTGTATCAACCAGAGCTACTCTAATGCTCCAGGGAGTTGTGAGAGTACACAAGCTTCTGAGACCCCAGCACAGAGCCTGTTTGTCAGTTGTGGGTGCAGATGTAGAAGTACCATTCTTGGTTTCTCTTGTCCTTTCCTGTCTCCACCTGTTCCCTCCTGTCCTCTTTTGTCCCTTCTTGTCCCCTTCTGTCTCCTCCTGTCCTCTCCTGTCCCCTCTTGTCCCTTCCTTCCTTCTCTTCTCTTTTCCTCACTTCTCCTGTCCTTTCCTTCCCCCTCCCCTCCCCTTTCCTCTCTCTTCCTTTCTACCCTCTCCCTCCACCCTAGCCTGGCTCAGAAGACCTTTCCAGCTTCGGAGTAGCTGTGCTTCCTTCAGGAGAGTGGTCCTCCCAAGGTTCAGGTTGGCTTTTTACAGCATAGCATCAGAAGCTAATTCTGCTGCTTCTGTCATATTCTACCTGCCACAGGTCTATCCAGGCTCTGGTGGATGGGAGATGGATTTCACTTCTTGTTGGGGGATCGTGAGGTTCTATAACAACATATAATGGTATTGAATGATTTTAGGAATTCATTCTGCCACAAGGAGCAAGTTACTGGTGAGAATATGGAGACCTGGGTTGCTAGTCAGTAAGCACTCAGACACTGAGCTCTGCAGCTGCCTTTTGAGCACTGGAGGTTGAAAAAGAATAAAACAATAAAACTAAATGGAGGCCAGATCAATGGTACCCTTCTGCCTCCACCATGTTGCTTCTTCACAGCATTGCTAACAGGATGGAAAGAGACGCTGACATTTTTATTAATCAGCAAGCCAAAGAAAGCTGGAATTTTCAGAGCGAAAACAAGTTGGCAATGGGTTTCAGGATTGATGGCTCTCATGGCAAAGAGAACGTAGCTAGCTCTGGAAACTGTCATTTCAGCTGAGGGAAATGACATCTGTTTACTTTACAGATCCAGGGTGCCTTTCCTCAACACACACACACACACACACACACACACACACACACACACACACACACACACAGAGAGAGAGCAGATTTGGCCTCCTTGTATCTCCATGTAGATGCATATTCTACTAGGAAGAAAGATAAAGTTTTAATAACAGTGATGTAATAATAGATAGAGCCTCATGCTGTGGATCACAGCAAGGAGACAAACATCTCTGATGGAATAAAAAAGATGGAGAAAAAAAGTGTTGGAATATGTGAGGGCTCTCTGAGAGCTAGCATCATTGTACTGTCTGTCTGTGTTTACTTGTGAACACAATAAACAGGTGCTAATAATCCAGAAAATAGAATAGATTTTCAAAGATATAATAGTTGCAATTGTGAATATGATTAATAATGAGGATATGAGAATAAAACCCAAGGAACAGCAAAGCAACTTTTTTTTCTTATTTCTTTTTTTAAATTGAAAAATAAAATAATTCATATTACATCTCATTTTCTATCCCATCCCATACATCCTCCCATTCCTCCCTCCCTCCCACTTTCACCCCAATCCCCCTTCCCTATGACTGTGACCAAGGGGGACCTCCTCCCCCTAAATATGGTGCTAGGGTATCAAGTCCCTTCTTGGTAGTCCACTATCCTTCCTCCGAGTGCCATTGGGCCTCCCCATCAAAGGGACATGGCCAAATATGGGGCACCAGAGATCCTGTGAAAGTCAGTCCCCGGAGGTCTCCACTTAACTGTGGAGAATGTTCTGTCCCTTGGTTAGATCTGGGTAGGGGTTTGATGATGGCTGCACGTTTTGTCCTTGGTTGGTGCCTTTGATCAAGCAGAACCCCTGGGCTCAGATCCACCCATCATAATGTTCCTCTTGTAGGTTTCTAGGACCCTCTGGATCCACCTACTTCCCTATCCCCTATATTTTTCTCACCTAGAGTCTCAATAGAATGTTCTCACCTCTATCCCACTTTCCTGGTAGGTGCAGATTTTCATGGGACCTGCCCCTTGGGCCAGTGTCCAGTTATAAGTGAGTATATATCATTTGAGTCTCTCTGCTTCAGGGTTAGCTCACTCATTATGATCATTTCTAGTTCAATCCATTTGTCCACAAATTTCAGGAATTCCTTGTTTTTAATAGCTGAGTAGTATTCCATAGTGTATATGTACCACAGTTTCTTTATCCATTCTTCTACTTAGGCTGCTTCCATGTTCTGGCTATTATGAATAAGGCTGCTATGAACATGGTTGAGCAAATTTTCTTGTTGTGTGCTGGAGCATCTTCTGGGTATATTCCAAGGAGTGGAATAGCTGGGTCTTGAGGAAGCCCTATTCCCATTTTTCTTAGGTAGCACCAGATAGATTTCCAAAGTGGCTGTACTAGTTTGCATTCCCACCAGCAATGAAGGAGTGTTCCTCTCTCCCCACATCCTTGCCAGCATGTGGTGTCGCTTGAATTTTTGATCTTAGCCATTCTGATGGTTGTAAGATGGAATCTCAGAGTTGTTTTGATTTGCATTTCCCTGATGACTAAGGAGGTTGAGCATTTCTTTAAGTGTTTCTCAGCCATTTGATATCCCTCTGTTGAGAATTCTCTGTTTAATTCCAAGCCCCATTTCTCAATTGGGTTATTTGGTTTGGCGGCGTTTAATTTCTTGAGTTCTTTATAAAGTTTGGATATTAGACCTTTGTCAGATGCAGGGTTGGTGAAGATTAATTCCCAGTCTGTAGGCTGTCGCTTTGTTCTTTTGACAGTGTCTCCTGCCTTACAGAAGCTTCTCAGCCTCATGAGGTCCCATTTATTAATTGTCCTTAAGGCCTGAGCTGTTGGTGTTCTTTCAGGAAATTGTCTCCTGTGCCAATGTGTTCCAGGCTCTTCCCCACTTTTTCTTCTAACTGATTTAGTGTCTCTGGTTTTATATTGAGGTCTTTAATCCATTTGGACTTGAGCTTCAGCAAAGCAACTTTAAGTGGCTAGGACATCTACTTTATTGTTTTATGTGTGGGGGTGTTTTGCATACATGAATGACTGCACATCTCTTGCATGCCCGATTCCTGTTAGATCCAGAAGAGGTGGTCAGGTCCTTTGGAACTGGAGTTACAGATGTTTGTGAGCTGCTATATAGGTGCTTTGAACCCAGTCCTCTGCAGGAGCAGCGGTGAGTGCTCTTGACTGTTGAGCCATCTCCAAGCCCTATTGTCATTAATTTTAAAAACTATTGTTCTTCTCAATCTTTGTGCTGTTACTGAGGATTATTAAATGCTAACACTAAAGAGTGTCTTTAAGTGAAGGTGACAGACATTAAAACACACGACCTCAATCTGATGGATTGTGTGGGTTTAAAAATTACCTTATTAGTGCCTATTAATTATCCAAAGCGGTGTTTTTCATTATGACACTTCCATAAATGTATAGGCAATTCTCTGTATTATGCTATTATCCAGATGAGTTGCACAATCCTTGAGTCTCATTCCTATTCCTCGTAGACTGTTTTCTATTCTTATGACTTCTTAAAAGGATTAAACAAATGAAAAAAATTGTGACATTTGGGTTATTGTTTGTTTGTTTTTGAACATAGCAGGTTGAAGTTCCCCTCATTTTTTTTTTTTTTTTTTTTTTGAAACAACACACATTCTTCTTAGTGGTTAAATAGCACTCTTGTATATGCAATTTCCCCTATCCACTTATCCACGGATGGTCACTGTGATGATTAACCTCAATTCTCAACTTTATGAAATCTAGAGTCATCTGGGAGATGAACCTTTGGCCTTGTCAATGGAAGATTATCTTAGGTTAATTGAAGTGGGAAGACCATCCCACTGTGGGTGGCAACATTCCCTGGGTTGAGATCCTGGACTGTATACAAAGGAGAGGGAAGTTAAGTGCAAGCATTCATGTCTCTCTGCCTGTTGACTACGGATGCAATGTGGCCAGCTTCTTTAACCCTCTGCTTCTGTTAAAGTTATAGTTATAGTCCATGATGGACTATAACCTCAAGACAAAATTAACACTTCTCCCGTACATTGCTTTTTAATTCCTTCCTGAGTATTTTAGCACAGCAACAGAAAGCAACTAAAACTGTCACCTATGTGGATTTCATGGTTTCACTATTATGAGTGGTGTCAGACATGGATGTACCAGCATCTCTATTGTCTGCTGACTTTGACTCCTTCTGGCATATGATCAGGAGTGGCGCAGCTAGCTCATAGGGCAGATCTATTTAGAGTGTCTGAGGATTATCTGTAATTATTTCCATAGAGCCATTTCCGTCCCCATCCAAAGTGGATGAGACAGGGTTCTTCCTCCCCACATCCTTGGCAGCGTGTCTTGTTTCTTCAGTGAGAATCATTTTGACTGGGATAACATGGAATCTTGATTTTGTTTTTGTTTGCATTTCCCTGATAGCTAAGGATATTGGACATTTTGTGTATTTATTGCCTACTTGTTTTGAAAAGTGTTCAATTTACTTGCCCACTTATTAGATGGATTTTTATTTTGGTGTATGTTTATTTGAATGTATTTCTTTTCTTTTCTTTCTTTCTTTTTTCTTTTCTTTTCTTTCTTTCTTTCTTTTTTTTTTTTTTTTTTTTTTTTGATACAGTGTTTTTCTCTGTATTCTTGGATGTCTTGGAACTTATACCGTAGACCAAGTTTAAACTCAGAGATCTACCTGCCTTTGCCTCTCAAGAGCATGTGCCACTGTAGCTGACCTGTGTGTTTATTTTTTTTTTTCAGTTCTTTCTATAGTCTGGTTATTAATCCCATATATGATAAATGACTGGTAAAGCTTCTCTCTCATTCTGTTGGTTTTTCTTCATTAAGATAATCATTCTTTCTTCCTTTCTTTCTTCTTTTCTTTCTTTCTGCTATACAGAAGTTTTTAATTTGATATAATCTCATGAAATCTACTCAGAAAGTTTTCAAATATTCCTTTATCTTCAAATATCTCCCTTTAGCAAAGTTTCAGGCATAATACCAAGGTCTTTGATCTGTTTTGAGTTTATTTTTTTCAAAGCAAGACACAGAGGCTGATATTCAGTCTACATGTGGATATTAGATTTCTTCAGCACTTGCTGATAAAGGAGTCAGACTTTCTCCAGGGAGAGCTGTGTGTTCTGATCACCGAGCTCTGCTATGGGAGCCCAGCAAGGCATCACTGGACTAGGCAGGGAGGCTAGTGAAGTTGACTTTATAGGAATAGGGACACATTAAACAGGTGCATTTATGCAATGAGCGTAGAAATGATGGTTGGAAGGATAGTGTATTTGGTGATTTTTAGACTATGAGCCTCACAAAAGAGAATAGTGTGAATGGGACTGGGGGTTAGAGAAGTAAGAGCCATAGTGGGAAAGTTTTACAAGCAGTGGCAGGGAGCTTAGAGTGCCAGTGGAAGGCAGGGACAGTCCGGAGTTACTATTTGATGATTCTATGGGAGGGTAGCACAGATACGAAGGAGTTAAGAGCAACTAGGTGTTCGGAACTGAACTCCAGGTGTGTCGCAATCTGAGACCTAGAATTAGAAGAGGAGAAACATCTGGACAGGGGTAAACATGAGAAATAAGTAGGACACAGACTCCGCAGACCTCGTGATTTGACATGGGACGGGATTCTAAAATGACCAGATTTGTGGTGTAGGTAACTAGGCAGAGGCATTGGCACCAAACAAAACAAAACAAAACAAAACAAAACAAAACAAAACACACACACACAGAGAAGGGAAATAACTAGTAAAAAGATGAGGTTTGAGTCCATTTCAGAGCATAGTGAGGTTTAATTTAATTTAATTTATGTACTGGACTGATGTAGCACTGGAGACTCCTGGACAGAAACGAGCGCAGCGTTGAACTTGTAGAACTCCTTTGAGATCTGGAAGGGGTTGATAGTGGAAGTCGGAGGCACAGACCTGTGCTGCCAATTACAGCAGCCTGGGAAGGGTCCTCTCACATCCCTAATAAAACCCTACTTCAGTGGACCTGGGGCCCTTGACTACTCTGCAGAGAAACAATATTTCAAGGTGAGTCAGTATGAAGCATACTTGGAGTTTATGTTTTATCACTGAGAAGAGAGAGACAGTCAAGCGAAGGACAGTAGCGCATCCTTGGGCTTCTGAAGAAAGACTGGCACTCTAGTGTCTTAACAGTCATGTATATGGATCACTCTTGAAGGTGGATTATTCAAAGGGTTTGAAAGACAAAATAAAAGACTTTTCCTATATTTATTTTTATTTACAAACTTTTCTTTAGTAAATGAATTATAAGGTGGCTTGAGGTACAACGGTGTAGGTTTATAGGCTGGTATATGGCAAAAGGCTTAGAAGACTCCTTAGTATACATCGGCCACAAGAAAGTCAAGGCTCGTAGGTTTAACTGCAAATGTGATCTATACGTGAGTGACGTTCTTTATTCTCAGCCAGCAGGAGCGAGTGGCTCCTTTCCTGTGTTATTATCCTGTAACTTCCCCCGTCTTTCTATGGGGCACCGAGAATACTGATGGACTGTACTGATGCCTCTTCTAAGTTTTACTGAGAAAAGGGAAGTTTGACAGCCAATTACTGATAGGAACATTTTAGTAGAAAAAAATGCAGAATGTACAGAAATGGTCCCCACTCCCTCTGTGTGCTCCATCCTTTGGACTACCAATTGCTCGGCTCAACAGGCACTGCCTGGACACTTCTCCACCTACATTCTGAGAATACCAGGGTCATCTTTTAAGGAACTCACAAACTGGGTACCATTTTGGTCTTTATCACTAACAACATATAGCTCTTGTTCAATTTTAAACATTTTCTTAAAAACATGGGCAAACGTGTTTTTGTGTAAAATAGGAAAAATTAAAAATATAAAAGAGTTTGTCCAAAGAATATTTGGTCCAAAGAATACACAACTTAGGAGAAAAAAAATGCAAACTAGATAATTCAGAGTAATTTTCCTGATAATTTCCAGACTACCCCTTCTGTTGAGGGATAGTAAGAGAATGAGGAATTACAGAACCAATTTGGAAACTCAAGGAAACAAGCTGAAATGGAGGACTGCTCAACCCTGGGGCATTTAGCAAGCCGTAAGAAGTCGGAGGTAGAACTATAGGACCAGGTTATCATCCGGGGCCTGAGAAGATGACAGCTTCTCGGAGTGAGACTCATGCCAGTTCCCTAGCAACGGGAGATGTAAACCTTCTTTAAATGAAGAATAGTCCTCTAGAGCAAGGGTCCTCAACCTGTGGGTCGTGACGTCTTTGGGGCTCGAAGGACCCTTTCACAGGGGTCACCTCAGTTTATTAGGAAACAGATATTTATATTATGATTCGTAACAGTAGCAAAAATACAGTTATGAAGTACCGACGAAAATAATTTTATGACTGGAGGATTGCTGCAACATGAGGAGCTGTATTAAAGAGCTGCAGCGTTAGGAAGGCTGAGAACCACTGGCCTGGAAGCAGTTTCCCCCATATAATTATTAGAACGTAATTTAAAGCCAGTCATACAAAATAAGAATATAAGAATGACAAAACGGAAGAAATAAAGGGTAATATAAATCGGTTAAAGGGCATAAGCCTGCAGTTGTGTAGGATGAGGAAGTCCAGTGAGCTAAAGTACAGCACGAGGGTTGTAGCTACTCAGACTGCGTTATATACTGGAAGTTTCCCAAGCGCAATACCGTAATGACCCTCATGACACACGCGCATGTGTGCACACACAGTACCTGTGGATAGTGAGGAGTGAGTGAGTTACTTTGCTTACTTAACTGAAGTAGTCACTGCCACACACATGTGCAGGCATGTGTGTATATGTATGCATACATACATAGAGCATGGTGTGCACCCACTTCGTCATACCAAAGTAGACCTTACCAGGAGGTTGTGGTGCTTCTAATTTCATATACACTATTAACATATATTTGAAATATGCAAATCAAAATTTATGGAAAACCAAAACTGTTGTCATATCTGGTAGGTTTTATACAGCAAAGAGAAAAAAGTCATTCACCATAGCGACTTCAACAACACGATCTATACACTAGACCTAACAGACAAGTATGAAGCATGCATACTGACTTCAGGCTAGAATGGTTTTCTAAGCACACGAGGCAATTCCTCAGACATTTACCTTACATGAGGACATAAAGTAATTATTAGTAAATTTCAAAGTATGTTTGAAAGTTCAAAAATGTCATAATGGAAAGTAAAATTAAAACGTAAGAATATAATTTCTCCAAGTTGACTTATATAGTTAAATGGAATGTCACAAAAATTTACAAGAACATTTGCACACCTGTCCCCAGCAGTGTGGGTTTGTTTGTGTGTGCATGTGTGTTTATGTATGTACGTGCATTTGTATGTATATGTATGTATGTGTGTATGTATGCGCATTTGTGTGTGTATGTATGCGCATTTGTGTGTGTATGTATGCGCATTTGTGTGTATGTATGTGTATGTATGTGTATTTGTGTGTAAATGTGTATATGTGTGTATGTATGTGCATTTTTGTGTGTATGAACTGACATCTGATTCTAGTGCTTTTATGAAAATGCAAATGGTTAAGTAAGGACATCTGAGATACTACTGACTGAGAAGAAAACGGAAAGCCTTACTCTGACAGCTGTGAAGACTAATTTTAAGGCCACAGTAACCAAGATTATGGAATTGGGGCAAGGAGAGGAATCAGGCCAATCAAACAGAAGAGAAGACCATGAGGACACCATGTTTCTCATGAAGCCGTCACTGTGGAGCCGTGGGAAAGGGTGGCCTTTTCAACAAATACATTAAGTAAGGCACCTTGGACATCCATATTGAACATAAAGAGAAACTTAAAACCAACCTTAATCCACTAAGAACAAATTAGTGGAATGAATGAGTTATAAATCTGAATGAATAAGGCTAGCAGAGAATTGTCCAGAAGACAATGATAGACTTGGCATAAAGAAAGCGTTTTCACAAGTCAGGAGCGGTACACTCACAAAACTGAAACAGACACACTGGACCACATGAAAACAAATAACTTCTGCCTGTCTAAAGAGTCTGTGAGAGTGACAACATAGTCCACAGCAGGGAGGGTATTTCGCAATATGTATGCCATCTGTTTGTATCTAAATTGTGTGACAAACAGGTACAGATCAGTTAAAAGTAGGAAAAGTGGGATTGCCACATTATAGACTATTCTGAAGGCCAAGAAAGATTGAGTTTCCACCAAACACCCATCAGAATGGGTAACGCTGTAAGACTGAAAATACTAAACATCGCCGGGGCGGTGGAAAGGCACGGGTCCACACAGCTGTGTGGGAACACTGTTTAGCAGTGTTGACTACAGAACATCATGGCCTGGGAAGTTCACTTCTAGACACAGAGTTGCTGAAATGTGAGTGAGACACAGAAATATGTGTGTAAGAACATTCATTATGGAATTTTTTTTGTGACAATATTTAACTTGAATCAACCCAGAAGTCCACTGATAATAGAATAAATAAGAAAACTGGGTTCCCTCTGTATAATGAAACATGAGAAAATGAACATGAAAATCACAATAGAGCTATTAAACCTAACATTATGCAGGACACAAAGAAATGCTCACACACAAGGCTCAAAGACAATAAAGTGATACCTCAGTGTTTAGGGACTATGCATAGGTACCAAGACCACAAAGAAAAGTCAGTAAGTGGCTTTGTTGTTGTTTGGTTTTTGTTTTGTATTTTAAAGTTAGGATAGCTTTTTTTTGTTTGAAGGAAAAAGAAGAGATAACAATTGGTGTGTGTGTGTGTGTGTTATATCCTACTTCTGGGGTGCTGATAATGACTGTTCTTACCTGAGTATATTTTATGAGAAATTACTGAGCTGAGCACTTTTGTTTATATGGACCCTTTGGTAGATAAGTTATATTTTATGATACAAAATTCAAGCACACATGTACATATCTAGCCTAACACATATTAAGCACATAATCCCACACCCTCCTCATACGAGAGGTTTAAAGAAGTTGGCCACATCTCTTCCTCAATTCCTTCTCTCTTTCTAGCAGAGGGGCATTGAAAAGAGTAAGATGTGGATTTTCACAAACATCTCACTGCTCAAGTACAGGCAGGATCTCTCTTGTTCTCTCTTGCAGTCATCTCATTGCCATGGCAACCGCACTCAGAAGTAGGGCCTGTGAAGAGAAGGGGAAATGCACGGTGACAACCTGGGTTTGATTGCCTCCTTGTGTGAGGAAATCCTTGCCGACAACTGAACTGCTAGAGCCCTGAGCCTAAAGTACCCATTACCTGGTAATATGCTTTGTATGTTGTTTTTCCTCCTGTAAAAACAATGCAAAAACCTCCGTTGAGCAGTTTACCTTTGCTGCAGGCCACAGTTAATCCCATAGTCACCAGGAAAATAGATATTCTTGTGAGTCAAGGAAGCAGGGTGCTGGCTTTGCATGCAGTGTGCTTTGGGGAAGGAGTTTGCTGGGCTAGGTGGGGTGTGGGCTGCAGTGAGCTGTACTCTCCTGCCCCAGTTCACACACTTCAGCTCTTTAACCCCAGCCTCTGGTATGTAAGGAACTGGGGGGAAAGTCCATAACACTCGGAGGAAGTTCACCTCTGTCAGATGTGAAATCAAAGGCATCCAAAAGTGGAGTCACCCCGCTCCCCTCCCCCCAAAACCTCCCATGACCAATTCACATGAAAAATGCTAATCTATGAAAAAAGGATGAGACCAAGATTTGTGGGTCTGCAAATGAGTAACAAGTCCAAAGGCCTCCAAGCTGAAATCCCAGAAGACTTACCTTTCAGATGAAGCTGAAATTCCTCATGATTCCTCCGCAGCAACACTTTCTTCAGCAGAGGCCTTCAGACTGAGATTCTCTATAGGCTGGCAGGAAGGTGAGGTGCAGAGCAGGCAGGAGAGGCCATCTGGACCTCACTTCCTTGTGCCTGGAGCAATGGTTGATGTGTGGACTCTAATATCGAGGCCGGTTGGGATTCAGCCAGCATGCCGTTTGCTGAGGCCCCATGATGTTCTAGGCCTCATCCGAGGGCAAGCCTTAGACTGCCACAGAGACTGTTCTTCATCCACTGAGTCCGAGTGGGACAGGCACGCAGAATCCTTCTGCACAAGGAAATTGGTGGGCAGGGGTTTAGTTACTTGTCTTAGCTGTGACCAAGTGTCTGACAAGAAACAACTTAATAGAGAAAAGGTTTGTTTGAGTCACAATTCAGGACATAGAGTCAGTCACAGTGGGAAACGTGTGGCAGTGGGATCGGCTTACAGCTGTAGTAGAAGGAGCTCACTCATGTCCAGACAGACCAGGAAGCAGCAAAGGGAACACTGGTGGTCTGTTGGCTTTCTCCTTGTCTCCTTTGTTAGTCAGTTTGATACCCAGTCCATGAGGCAGTGCCGCCGTGTTCAAGGTGGGTCTGCCCTCCTCAGTTAAGCCTCCTTGAGAACACCCTGGGAGACATGTCCAGAGGTGTGTCTCATAGCTGGGTCTATGTCTAATCAGGTTAGCAATGAAGAGTAACACCACACCCCTGCGCCTTCAGAAATCTGGCAGGGGAGGTGGGAGGTGGGAAAAGTGTGAAGGATGCAGTCAGACACAGTATGGATCCATCCATTTAACTCACCTGTAAATGGTCAAGATGAGCGATTAAAAAAAAAAAAAAAAGGAACTCAAAGATGGGGTTGGGAGTACAAGTTATGTAATACAAGACAGAATGGAAAAATGTGTCAAGAGACTTAACATTAGCTAAAGGTCAAGGCCATGTTGGAAAATAGTCAAATTAGAAACACCATAGACATTTGTTTCCCTTCAACCAGGGAAGGAACTGGATGGAAGAGAAAAAAACAAACGCTGCTGACAGACACCAGGCTGACACCCTGCCTTGGTGTACGACCACAGCACGCATGGCCAACCTGCAAGTCAGTGGGGAGGGGAAGGGATGAGGTCACCATGCAGTCACAGGGATGGCTTACTAGTTGAATTGGTCACAGAGGGATTTCCAAAATGGCCTTGTATGGAGGCGCAGAGAGGGCTGAGAGAAACAGATACTCTCTGTCTTGATTCTGTGTTGAATTCCTGGGTAGGGACCCTTTCGGCATGGCACGCACTGCCCTCGGTGATTTCCTCATTTGCAAAGCAACGTGAACAAGGTAGCAATTCCAATGTGATTGCTTTCGTTGGTTCACTGAGTGCAAAATGAAGTAGCGTAAGCAAAGGGCATTCTTTGGGGTTCTCCTTTATAACGTCATCTTCGGTACTTATGATGTGTCTTCCAGACAAAGCAAGGTGAGTCCAGTTAGGGGAGGCATGGTTACATCCTTTCTTGAGGCCAAATTACAGCTGGTTGCTAAAAAGTGACCCATCCCCACCCCACCCCCCATGGGGCATCGTAAGTAAGGCCCAGTGAGATAGGACTCTCAAGCAGAAGACAGCTTTGCTGTGTCCTCACTGCCATGTAGAGCTATGCCCTGGTCATGGACTGGTGATTGTGGTTATTATTATTATTATTATTATTATTATTATTATTATTATTATTATTATTATTATACATGTAAGTCATTCTTGAATCATTGCATTGTAGGGACGATAAGGACAGAGACTTGTAGTTAATCCTTTTTATTACTCTATAGGTATCTGGGAATGATACTACATTCACTAAATTGTTCACAGAGCAAATTGAGCTGACTCTAGGCAGCTTCTTAGGTGCATTTTTAAAGGTCCAGAGAGCTCTCCAGGTAGGTGCCACAGACACGTTACTGTCATTGTTTTTTTTTAATGGCCGGTTAATGTTTATACTTAAATAGCTTCAGTCCTGGAGTGAAGAGTCATAGAAGACACATCTCTCTCTTTGTATGCACTGCGGGTGGGGCTAGTTCTTTTGCAAATATGACCCAATGCTGCTGAGCTGGACAGCATTCTTTGCACCTGAATGGCCCAGGATCTCACAAAACGTAAAGCTTACCAGTTCAAACAGTTTATGGTGAGCTCAGATGTAAAATAAAAGCACAGTGGGAGAGACAGGGTGTTAGGGAAACACACAGGAAGAGCCAAGCAAGGCAGCAGCGAGTGGTGCCAATGAAGCTGAGGACTATGAGCCACCGGTCTATCTTTTCTACGCTCCTGCAGTATCCGCCCAGCTCATACCCCCTGTCAGATCTCTGTGACAATTAAGAGCTGCTCTGAGTCAGCATGAATTGTGACTTTAGTACAGCGTTTAACCTCTGTAGTGCAAATGACAGGAGAACTAGGTCGTGTTGAACCAGTAGCTGTGGCTTCCTGAATAGCAATGGCTTTGAAAATAACCAAGGCTGAGATCCACCCAGGGTAGTATTTTAGTTACTTTCTGTTGCTGTGATAAAACACTGACCAATAACAACTTGGGGAAGAATGGGTTTGTTTTCGCTTAGATTTTCTAGCTCCTCACTGGGGGGAAACCAAGGCAGGAATTGAAGCAGAAACCAGAGAAACGAATGGTTTGTTCTACGTGGCTTGCTTTCTCCTACCCTCCAGGACCGACTGCCCACGGTTTGCGCTGCCCACAGTGGCCCTCCTGTATCAATCATTGATCAAGGAACTGTCCCACAAATGTGTCCACAAGCCAATCTGATGATGGCGGTTCTCCAGCTGAGGTTCTTCCTTCCCAAGTTACTCTATCTTGTTTTAACATAACAAAAACTAACCAGAACAGTAGGGACTAAGCAGGAGCCACCTCAAGCCCACGCTGTATGTGAGCGCGTAGCCAGGGATGTATTGCTAGCACACAGCATGGTGAGAGGTCAGAAGAGTCTCTCCTGATCTCTCTGAAGTTTCAGAAGATAACCATCTCATTTTCATTCAGAGTCCACCTGCAACAAAGGGGCCTGGTTATCCTGGAAGCAAGACCACCGAGTGAGACACCAGCTATACAGAACAGCAGAGTTCAGAGAAGGAAGGCGTGATGGCGGCTCCTCTGTTTTTTCTGCTCATAGGTGCAGATCATCACACAAATGCCGAGGCCGGAGGAGCATCTTTTCTTTATTTCCTCTCTTTCCCTTCATAATATGCTTCCTTTTGCTTTGGGCTATGTGTTATCAGTTGCATTCAATCATTCTTTATAAGAGATGATGTCGGACACAGGCGCATGACCTGACATGGTCTTAAGTTCACAAAGATGACAAAGAATAAACAGGTAGGGCAATAGGTAGAAAGCCTTGAGAGCTCTGTGGGGAGCTGTGCCAGGTGTTGAGAAGGGCAGGGAGGGGTGCAGTGTGCCCCAGCATTCCCAGCATGCCTGACATCTGAGATGGATGTTTAGGGGGGGATGAAAGGGGTTTGCCTAGTGGACAAACAGGAAGAGGAAGCAGACATACAGAGAAACTAGTACTGACTCATTAACTCTTTCACTCATTTAACTGATACTTAGTACCTGTTTGTAGACAAGATATGTCCTCAGTAGTAAAATAAGAGTTTTTTTTTAAAAAGTTGTTTGCTTGTTTTTTCCCTGCCCTTGGGTATTTTACAGTCTACAATACGGGTAAGAAAACAAACAAACAAGCACCCACAACCCAAACCAAAAAACCAAGGATAGTACAGGAAAATGGATGGTTCACAAGCTATTTAGAGGGCACTAAAACCCACAGGACAAAGCCAAGCGACAGCTAATGTGGTAAGCTAAGGGAACAGTGTAGTCAGGGCAGAGCTCTAGCCGGCGGCTGGGGGAAGGCATGGTTAGAGTCTTAGGCAGCGGGGAAAGATCATTGAAGATTTTAGATAAGCCGGTGCTGTGACCTTGTTTAGGTACAAGAAAAAACACCTCAGAGTGATATGAAACTGCCTGGAGAGGCACCATGTGGAAGTGGGAAGTCTATTTGCAATAGGTTTTATGAGTCTTGGTTTTTTTTGTTTTTGTTTTTGTTTTTTTTCTGTCTCTTTGTCTCTATCTGTCTCTCTCCTTGAGAGAGGGTGTCCTGGAACTGTATGTAGACCAAGTTGGCCTCAGACTCACTGAGATTCTCTTGCCTCCGCCTCCTAAGTGTTGGGATCAAAGGTGTGCAGCACCACACTTTGCAAAATGTGTACGCCAGGCTGGCCTTGGACTTTTGATCTGTCTACCTTCATATTTTCTACATTATCCTATCAGCATGGGTCACCATAACCAGCCCTGACTTTTCCGTATGCACCCCAGCCTGTTAATTTTCCCCTTTTAAACATGTTTCTAGAAAAGAATAAAATATTATGTCACTTGATCAGCCCAGATTAGTAATTATAATATACTATAATATGTAACATATTATATATTTTAAATATAATACGATATGATATATATAATAAGTAATATAATATTGCTGCCTGGGATGACAATAAGTTTAGCAACCCATCGCCCTGCTGCTTCAGATGGATCTTGTTGTCAGAATAAATTCCCTGGTCACTTTGTCCATTCCCCTGGCTAAATGTTAACCCTTCCCATCTGGATGTTCAGTTCTTGGTACCAATATGGGAATTCCATTCATTTTGTTAAATGTGTTCTGTTAGCCCCCCACCCCAACTCATCAGAATTGTTTGGGGTACTATGAATCATCAGTGTGCTTGTATCTCGACTATCTTTGTAATACCTGCAAATTGGGCTATCACTCCAGTGATGCTCTTTCCTGAGTCCTGGATAAAGCTTCTGAACAGACTGAGAGAGGAAAGGTGGGATATGTAGTGTCAATGTTTTATGTGCCCACATTTTGTCATGAAGTTTAAGGACCTGATGCTCTTATTTTATTTTTTCTATTTTTTTTAAACACTGTATTGCGACCTGAACCAACTATGGACATTTTCTTAAAAAAAAAAAAAAAAAAAAAAGCTTCACCTACAAACACCTGTTCTTAATGACACAATCATCCTGACTGCTAATCATCACTACTCTTTCCAAAGACCTACTAACTGTTCTTTTTAGACTATCATTTCAATTCTCAGTTCTCAGCTGTTATCTTACGAGACCTCTCAACAGGAAGGGACACAGATTATCCTTCTCTTCCTGGGAGACTTTATTTCCACTAAGCTTCCAGAACACCAAAGCCTGTCCCCTGGGCCATTGGTCTTGGTCTCTGCATGATGGCTCCTCCTTTCTCAACACTGGGTCATGCTGGAGCTTAGCTCTTGCTTTACTCTTACACTGCTTTAGGCTCTCTGTAATGTCAACATTTTCATTGAAAAACTTGTTTTGGCTCATTCATTGGCTGTTGTTATCAAAGTTTGCCTGCGACTGGGTAACTTATGAATAACAGAATGATTCTGGCAGCTGGGACATCCAAGATGGCTACTTCCAATTGGCAAGGGTCTTTTTTTTTTTTTTTCTTTTGTTTTTATTAATTTATTCTTGTTACATCTCAATGGTTATCCCATCCCTTGTATCCTCCCATTCCTCCCCCTCCCCCATTTTCCCATTATTCCCCTCCCCTATGACTGTTCCTGAGGGGGATTACCTCCCCCTGTATATTCTCATAGGGTATCAAGTCTCTTCTTGGCAACCTGCTGTGGCAAGGGTCTTTTTGATCTGGCATCCTATGGAGGAAGTCAAGGACAAGAGAGAGAGAGAGAGAGGAGAAAATCTGAACTCACTTCTGTAGCAAATCCACACTTGGAATAACATTAGTCCATTCACAAGGACCCAGGCTTCAGGAACTACTTGTCTAGGATTGCTTTCACCACCCAATACCAGTGCAACATCAGTGTTAAGTTTTCAATAAACCATGGGGGACACATTCAAAAGACAATAGGACAGCTCCAGTTATGGGTCTTTTTCAATTTCCAGACACATAAATCTGACCGGCTGTAAAATTCCTTTTTTTTTTTTTTTTTTTTTTTTTTGTGACAGTGTGCACCTATCCCAATACACACACACACACACACACACACACACACACACACACACACACACACACGTGACTGTTCTCTTTAAGTCCTATTCAGTTACTCAGTCCCTCAGCAAAGTCCAGTCATGTCTTTCTAGACTTTGATTGAGAGCCAATTGATTCAAGCCACCACTCCTTCAGGGGCTATTGCAGTATTGTCTAGACTTCCCTGCTTCCATCACAGCCTCTAGCTAATTTGTCTCAGAAAGACGTTGTTAAAATGCAAATCTGAGTGCATCTTTCCCTGGTGGATGGTCACCTACATCTTTTCATCTCTGAAGACCTTCAAAGTTCTGCAGAGTCTGCACTCCTGCCATATCTGGGACTCCATTATTGCTAACCCCACTACATGGGAACAGCTCTGAGACTGCCTGAGACATGACTGTCTATGCCGAGACAAAGCTTCTTGTTGGTTACAGAATCCCCATGCTTTATTATTAGATTCCATTCTTTGTATGGCATGAATGAAGATTTACACATGTCTTTCTTCTGCTCATACAAAGAACAGAGAACCATCTTTAATTGTTCTGTGCATCCTACACACCTAATACATTCATAGTTTTAAGGACTGTATAATGCATGTGAGAAATTATATGTTTTCAGAACAAAAGAACCAGACACTGATGCTGGATCAGACCTGACAGGATTCATTCCTTCAGCATGCTGAGACACTGACATCCTGCATCCTCCTTGTTCCAGCCCCAAGTGCTTCAGTTGCTATTCCTCATCAGAAAAGGACAGCTTCAAAGAAGGCTCATGATCCCAATTGGTCCAGCATTTCAGACCGTCCCACACGGGACTTATATTAAGCCCACAATTTCTCAACATTTTAGAGATTGGACCACAAATACTATTCCTAGCTTGATTAACCATTTTTTCCAATTTTATTTGGGCCCCTACATAGGTATTGTTCACCCCAAATCAGCCTGAAGAAACCTTAAGAGAAAGATACCCCATTTCCCTTAAGGGGGGTTGGGTAGGTTTTTGGTTGCTTTCTTGGGCTATTTATATATATTGTCATTGAGAGATATAGAGATAGGTTAATTTTAACTCATTGATATAGAATTTTGAATATTGATGCAAAATAAGTTTAATTTTGATACATTGAAATAGAATTCAAATTTAGTATTATTCTTCACACATTATATTTCTACTCTAATATGAGATATTGTACACATACAACTCAATTAATACATGGTTTACTTCCAATACTCTGATAGTGCTATTGCAGGCTGTTTAGCATAATTAAGTAATACAAATCAACTGTTAGTTGATCAACTCATGGTCATGTCAAGTACAGAAATATACATCCTAGATTTAACAGATAGATATAATTCTATAGATAGATGAGGTAAAATAGTTAGATATGTGTCCCAACCCGTGGGACAGTCAACGGGAGACCCTAGAAGGAGGAGAAGGGGGATGAGAAATGGAGACAAGTTTATTGAAAATCCTCACACAGCTTTTATGGGTGGCTACTGGGGCAGGGGTATTTGTGTAAGCGAGGTCACTATGGATACCCAACTGTAAAATGCTCCAGTAGTTATCTATTTTTACAGCTACTCTAACCACAGAAGGGGGAAAAGTTTCAGAAAGAGAGAAGTTGTAAAGGGTCTGGCTAGTCAAGCAAACAGCTTCCGGGACTGCTGTTCCTGGAACAGGGTGGCCTCGCAAGCAGCTGTCCTGTATCTGATCTTACCAGTAGTCTTACTGGAAAAGGTAGTTTATAGCTGGGATGGAGTAGCTCTTACTATGCTCTCGGGCATCTTAGAAATGACCGTTCCCCACAGATATGGTCTTCAAAAAACCTCAGAGACCTACAGAATATGGCGTTTAAATATGTTTTTATTATTTTAAGAATTGTTTGACAATAAGACAGGTTAACTCCTGGCAACCCCCAGCCTACTTCAAAGAAGCCGATGAACATCTCCTTGTGGAGATGGCTTTGAGTGTGACAAACAAGCCGCTGGACAAAAATGTCCTTTCGTCTGCCACAGACAAAATTCTGCCTAAAATGGGCAAGCTTGGATGCAGGCAGTTGATGGTCAGACTCTGCCAAGACAGGGTAAGCACGTCCTCAATAATTACTGCTTCACAAATATGTCTGTCAGATATACTGGGCCAAAAGGCTAAAGATGATGCTCCAAGGTTATAGTTTTGAGTGACTGTTCAAGCAGCAAACTGTCATTTTTTTTTCATTTTGGACGCACTTCCTGTTTACTCAGGTAGTTAACTTTATTTCTTCTCAAGTCTCTGATAAGGTTGAAGACCAGTTTTAAAATTAAGCTTAATTGTTTAGGAGTTAAGAAGATGCTTTTAGGTCTAGATAGATACTTTTAGGTTGATAGATTTGAACTTTGATAGATATTGATTTAGTTCAAAACTTTAGACTCACCAAGATCAAACAGATAATATCTTCTTCAAAGTTGCCAAATACCTTTTGATTAGACATTACGTGTGTAAGTCTTACCTATTGGTTTTTATAATTTTTCATAATTGTTCTTATTGTATATAAAAAGAATTGCCTTTTATTTAGATAGAAAGGGGGAATTGTTGGGGGTTGCTCTGATGTATTTTGATGCTAATTAATAGAAAGCCATCACACCTGGGCAGGGCAAATGGCCATAGGCATGGCTAAGGTTCCCGGGCTTGGGGAGACAGAGAGAATCTTGGCAAGAAGAGAGACCAAAACAGAGAGAAGGAGGTCACGCCATCACGGGTTAGTTGGAGGAGAAGCACATAGCCGGTGTGGATGGGGTTTTGGCCCAGATGAAGAACATTAGCAAGTACATGGGATTATGGATGGGAGGTAGCTTGATAGAAATTATTAGAAGCAGATGGCATGGAATTCCCACAATAGGAAGTAGTTTAGAAGATTAACGTCTGCCCTGCCCCAGGTTAACTAAGGCTATTTTAAAATATAACAGGTGTCTGTGTCTTGATTGATTGCTAGCGGGTTAGAAAATACTGCCTTGGGCTGGAGAGATGGCTCAGAGATTAAGAGCACTGATTGCTCTTCGAAAGGTCATGAGTTCAGTTCCCAGCAACCACATGTTGTCACAACCATCTATAATGAGATTTGTATACATAATAAATAAATAAATCTTTAAAAAAAGAAAATACTGCCTTAAGAATAATTATAGGCCTGTTAATAAACATTATTAGGCCATATTGTAATTTAACCGCAACAAGTGGTGCTCGATGCAGGGCAATTATTAGAACATACTGGTAAAATAACTGCTACACTCGATCTTACTCTCCTCATCCCTCCACACTAGGCATAGTGTCCTCCATGCTGCTCTGGGAACACGAGGGTCATGCTTTCTTCTTGGGCTCTTCTGCTTAGAAATCACATGGCTTCAAAAGTTCTTTTCCCACAGGAACCTTACTTGACTCCTCGCTTGTGGCACTCAGAGGAAGGACAGCAAGTAGCCAAGAAGAGACTTGATACCCTATGAGAATATACAGGGGGACGTAATCCCCCTCAGGAACAGTCATAGGGGAGGGGAATAATGGGAAAATGGGGGTGGGGGGGGGGAGAAATGGGAGGATACAAGGGATGGGATAAACATTGAGATGTAACAAGAATAAATTAATAAAAAAAAAAAGAAAAAAAAAAGAAAAAAAAAATCACAGTCCAATTATAATAAGTCACAATTGAAAAAAAGAAAAAAGAATCATAGTCCTCCTCCTCCAACGCTGCATATCCCGCACGTTCACTTTTTCCATATTACATCTATAGCAACCAATATATTAAAATATTTTCTTAAAAATTATATAAAATTAAAAATTACACACTTATCACACAGAAGGAGTAGATTACCGTTATTTTGTTTACTGATGCATTCCAGGGCCCAGTATAGAACTCAACCTGCAACAGCTGTGCAGCCAGCCTGTTCCAGTCAGTGCTTGCTCCTGTTTTTGTTTGTTTGTTTGTTTGTTTTTTGTTTTTTTAGACAAATAGAAATTGGAGGATTGCTCTTCCTATCACTCACTAACATCTCACCATCTATCCCTGGGGCAGACTTAAGTCTCAAACAAAGCTTTAGAAGAGCTCATGTGCCAACATCTTTCAGGTGCCCTGGCTCGATGCCCCTGACGTCACCCTTCCAGCTTCCTGCCAGACTTCCAAGTATTTTTGCTGGCTGTTGGTCAGTAGCAACTCTCTCTTGTGTACAGGTGCTGTCTGTCAGGAAGCTCAGCTGAGTGTGCCTTGGGTAGCCACATGAGTCTGTTTATCCATGCTCACTAGACTGGTAGATGCTCTGCTCTTTCTTAGCTCTTGTCTCTGTCTATTCTTCCACTTCAGGAATAGCTGAGATCCTGTTAATGAACCTCATTCTACAGAGTCTCTTACTGGGAACTGGCATTCCTATTTGGCTATTTCTACTATAGCCATGCTCCCAGCCATTGTTGCTGGGAAAAGAGCTCCAACAGGAGCTACACTACCCAGGCCCTCCCAGGGCAGAGGATCCTCAGAGCTGAGTTCTGCCCATTGTAACGTGGGCCAAAGTGATAAGTGATATACCCCATCCCCCAATAATGACTTGCTAATTCTCTGCTCTTGAGAGGAATTTTAATTCAGAACATGGCTGCTCTGGCAAGAGATCACATCCAAAGACCTCCCAGGTCTGTGTGATCTGCCTGGCATACAGACACACCTTTAATCCCAGGAGAGAGAAGCAATCAGATCTCTGAGTTCAAGGCCAGCTTGGTATTGAGCAAGTTTCAGGTAAAGAAAAGCATAGCTCCACGTATAGTGGTACAGGCCTTTAATCCCAGCACTAGAGACATAGAGGCATGCAGATCTCTAAGTTCTAGTCAGTTCTGTTCAGGCAGTCTGTTGAGGCAGTGGGTTGAGAGGCAGTGCAGTGGAGTTGAGTTCCTGGCAGTTCCATTCACGGATTTCCGGGGCAGTTTTACAGTGACAGGTTGAAGAGAGAACAAGCTAGACACCGGTGAAGACAGAGTGAGCCAAAGAATGAGAAGGAGCCAGGATGTAAGAACAGATTGCTAGAGTTAGTGTGAGGCCACGCAGAGCAATTCAGTCAGAAGCTGCAGAGGAGCCAGTTTGAATCAGTCAGCAAGGAGAGGAGTTTGAGCTGGAACAGCTGAGTTGAACCAGCCAGCCAGAGTTCAGAAAAAGCTAGAAAGGGTGAGCTTATTCAGCAGTAAGTCTCAGTGGATGAAAACATGCTAGGCCTAGATTAGATTGTACAGAGGCTAGAAGCTTCCAAGGCTAGACTTCCAGGCCTCGGTTAGCAGACGGAGACAGTAAGCCTCAGAGACGACAGTTACATCAGGCAAATACAAGTACTTTTACACTGCCCCTCTCTGACTGTCTGCTCCTCCTCATCTGAGGCTGGGTGTCTATGCTCCCACTGATTCTGCAAGCTGCTTGTTGAAGAACACCTTGCCTCTGCCAGCTTGAGTGCCGGGGGCATCCCCATTTTGCAAGACACAGAAGTGAACACCTATTGTATTATATCAGGGAAGACTGAAAATTTGCATATTATAATAGCTAGGACACCTAACTAATAGAAATACCACAATGCTTCTTCCACAAGCCTTTTTCAGTCCTCTCCCCAGAGAGGGTGTTGTGCATGCCCAAGGATTATACTCCCTCCCTCCCAGCCCCCTCTGTTTCCACATCAAAACCAGTTTTCTACCACAGCAAGGCCCATCTCAGTTTGCTTCCTCATGTGCTCCACCTTTGGGGGAAAACAACCAAAGAATGGTACTAGAAGCTCTCTAGGGATCTGGGCTGGGAAAGAGCTGACTGGATCCTGTGAGGAAGGAAGGAAAGCACCACAGTGAAGCTAGGAAATGTAAGAATCCAAGTCAGGCAGGACCTTGTACGAAGATGCTGCCTCAGGAGAGCAGCAGCTCAGCAATGTGGGTGCAGAGATAGGAGAGGGGTGAGCCTGGGCTGTGATTGTGAGATGAGGCCGGAGGGAAGATCTGTGGCCTGTGGTGCAACACTTCTGTGGGAATTCACCTGGCAACACTCTGCCCTTCCTGTTCCTCCTCATGCAAAGGTTTTTGGAAGAGTCTGTCATCAAAAATGGCAAATCAGTCCCCACCCCCTGCTCCTGGCTTCCTGCTGCCATTCCCAGAGACCTTGTCCTCCTGTCCCAGGGACAGGCCCAACTCCATTGGATTTCAACTACTGTCATAACTGTGCCTTGGGCTGGACCTCCACCTGGGGCGACAAGCTGTTCTCACTGCTGTTGTCCTAGTTACCTGAGTGACTCAGAAGTGCCAATAGAAGGCTTTGAATAGATGGGTCCCCCTGAGGGCCAGCCATTCTGGGCTCTGAGCAGTGGCTATCCCAGGTTCCTAGATCATGCTGCAAGGGGAGGAAGAAGCCAGCTCATACATGGTTATGACTTTTCTGTTTTTCTGAGTTTAGCAGTGTGCCTAATAAAGGCCACAGAGAGGTTCTGAAGGAGGAAGAAAGGCACAGCAGGGAGATAAATTTTGTGGGGTTTTTGGTTTTTGTTTGTTTGTTTTGTCAAGGCTTCATCAGATGGTTGAGAACGAGCACATTTTCCTTGAAGAAAATACAGTCTGCCCTTGAGTGGCCATTTTTCCTTGAGGATGGGGGTGACACCAGACAACTAAAGGGCCCGATGCTGGGCAAGTCACCAGCTTGCAACAAACACTCTGTCCACATCTCCCACACCTATTCCGAGGCTGTCTGGGGAATTCCTGGTTGAACTTTCCTTGTCTTCTGCAAATTCAGAAAGATGTGTAGGAGTCCAGTATTCAGGGTGCAGCAGAGGAAGGGAGCAAGGTTTACTCACTCTGTCACCCCCTTCTCCATCCTTCTCATTGTCTTCTCCAAACACCTTGGCCTTCACTGAACAAACACCCCAAACTTTTGAAGGAAAGGGAGCATTTTGTTAAAGCGCAGAGTCTGCCAATAAGCCACCTTAAGGGCAAGAGGAGAGGGAAGGAGGTCTACTGAAGTGCAGCGTCCTGGGCTCTGGTCCCAGGGATGCTACTGCTTATGACTTTCCTCACTAACATTAGGGTACCGCCTTGCTGTGAAGCTATCAAACATCATCCCTATAGCAACTTTATCTCAGGCCAGGCACCCTGGGTTGGAGGTCCTATGTCCTTTTTTTGGGGGTGTGAAATGGACCTGGGACAGAAACCTAGATCCTACTGCTCTTGTGTGCCCCATCCTGGGGGTCCACACACTCCTAGATGAACACTTAAGGGTTAACCGGGTGCGTCAACACTTCACTTCGTCAAGCTTCGCATTCTTCAAGACTCAAATCTATTCCTTCCTCCAGCACGAAGCCTTCCCTGCTAACTCACCGCCATCTTCTCCCTCCTCGCACACTTTCGCAGTCGTTAGCACTTTTCTCATTACTTGTTGTGTGCGCTTCGCTCGCCGTGGTCTCACAAGCCACCAGAGGCAGAGGCAGGAGATTTAACACAGGGTAATTCTGTCTCTTGGAGTTGCTTCTAGTGCACCTGAGAAGAGGTTTGTAGAGAGAGAAGCTGTTTATACCCAGATTCAACGCAAAAGCTCAGGAGCTGGAGGACAGAACACCCCACTGACATGGGAGGGAGGGAAGCTGGTGGTGTCTGAAAAACTTAAGCTTTGGATGGTGGGTGGTAAGGGTCTCTCAGTGAAGAAAAACACTTCCTGGCAGGGTGAACAAAGGTGTGGAGGCAGGGAACGAGGAAGAATGGGCTCATGGAGGGCCTGATCTGGCCAGTTCTTCTAAGTTGATGTTGTGGCATTGTGCCTTCTTCCTTGGGGCTTTACTGCCCAATGCTGTGTGTGGCAATGACTTCAGGAGGCACGAGGAAGGAAAAGGACCAATTGTTTTAAAGACCAGAGAGAGTCACCCTAGATCAAGGTTTTTCATTAATGGGTAGCCTTGCCATCTTTTACCCTAGTCAATCTTGAGATGCTCGGCATGGGCTTTGGTTTCACAATGGACTCTTGAGAGTATTGCCTGCCAGACAGGCAGCAGCTGAAGGAATAGGAAATATCATCCTGAAACCAGGGTTTCTTCTTCATACTTATTATAGACCGGAATGAACAAGAACTGACATGGGGGATGAACCATGCTAGGGTGGCTACCCAGGAAGGCTGAAGAGAGAATGAGAGGAGAGAGGGGAGGACACATGGGAAGGTGGCTGTGTTCTAGAAGGCTCTGTCTGTCTATCTTTCCAGGCAGCAGCCTCCCTGAAGACATTAGGAGGTAAAGACACCTCCTGTTCCGTCTCCCAGAAGGAGACCTGGGGGAAGCCAAGAGCGAATGCATGTTTGTTCATAGCCTCTGTTCCATTTTACTAATGAATATACTCAACTCTGGCAAGGCAAGGCCTTTGGGTGCCAGTCTCTCAGAGAAGTTTGACTGCCCTCCTCAGTATCATCTGGGGATTGTCAGGAAGTTCCAAGTTCAGGCTAAGCTTTGTGTTTCTTCTTTATCCTCCAGTTCAAGACCCCTAAGCTTTGAAGACCTGGAAGCACAGATGGTTATGGATGCCTACTGTATACAAGGTAGCGGGCATTGCAGCTTTGTCTGTGTCTCAGGTCACACTCTGAGACTGGTCTTCAAATCACAGTCATCTTCTGTTGGTGACTTCCCAGGACACCTTTGCTTCTGTCCTGGTGTAGGGAGTCCCTCAACCATGCGTAAATGCTGCCACCTGCTGGTTACTTATAGGACGGTCCCTTGTTCTCTTAGGCATGTTAGAGAGGCCTGAAGCAGGGTGGGCCGGAACAAAGTGGATGGAAACAACCCCCACCCCTTCTTCTTCTTCTTCTTCTTCTTCTTCTTCTTCTTCTTCTTCTTCTTCTTCTTCTTCTTCTTCTTCTTCTTCTTCTTCTTCTTCTTCTTCTTCTTTTCCTTTTTACTCAGCTGTGGAATAGTCTGTTTTGAGAGCTACACTGTCGCACAGTCATGTGCTTCTCTTGACAACGCTCATTCAAGCATGTCTTTGCCACCAGTCAACAGGCAGCTCTGGCTCACCCATCACTTTGTCTTAATTTGGTTCTAGTTAGGATATATGTATGGAGCACCTGATAGGAGCTAAGCATGGGCACAGGAGAGCGATGAGAGCCTGTACTTGTATGGAAGGGTTGATAAATCAGACATACTAGTGAGTAAGAGCAATTTCTATAGGAAGAGTTACCTGAGCAGAGTTCTAAGGGATAAGCCAGGGTAAGATATGTGAATAATGGAAAAGAAAGTTCCAGACAAAAAGACAAGCAAAATTGTATATGACTTTTTAAATATGGAAATTAATTGCTTTTTTTTTTTTTAATCTACTTCTTTTTTGCTTCCAAAAGATGGATTGTGAACATTTCCTTTTAATTTCTGGGCAAGTTTAAGGATCAAGAGAAGTGAAAGAAGCTTCCTAATTTCTAACAATTCAGTTCTGGACTTTAGGTGGTTTCCATGTCTGCTGTAAAAAGGCAAGAAGGATGCTTGGGTCTGTGGGAATGGCACCACGGCTGGAGGAAACTGGAGGCAGAGGCTGTGTCTTCCTTAGCAGAGAGTCCTCCAGGCCAGCACAAGAAGAGGAGTCTAGATCATTCCTCCCACACTGGCTCCCGCATACCCCAAGGGAAGTATCAGGACTGCGGAGGGAAGTGGATTCTCTCACTGTGAATGTTTAGCCTTGCAAGACTTTTAAGTTACAAGGGTAGCAGAGGCATCCTGGCACCAACAGACCTATGACTTGCAGATTGAGTGAGCCCAGATGTGACCCTGGCACTCCACATGGAAAACATTCAGGGACAAGACCTCTTAGTTTTTTTGAAGGACTCAAGAACCTTGACACATCCCTAGAAACAGAGAAACACAAGTTCAAATCAAGAGAATACAAGAACTCAATGTTCTTGCAAACCCAAGGTTTGCAGCAGCCTTGCAAGGTTGTGGTGTGAGCAAGGGCAGAGCAGGCCTCTGTTCTGACAAAAGTACAACGAGAGCAGTCCATTCCAGAGTGTATTGCCCTCTTGGCTGTGGCTTAGTCTCTGGTGGCAGGATGAAAAAAGTGAACAACCCCTAGGTTGATGGGGGACACATCCTATGTGTGATGGCAGAGGTGAGGGAGGGACATCTGGGCCTCTTAAAGTATCCAGAAAAGTCTTTACGGCTGACTCTGGGAGACAGACAGAAGCAGAGAAATGATGGAGGCCTCAGAGTCTAGGTGTTGCAGAGTGTTTGCGAGGTGCTGGCATGCCTGGACCACAGTGTGGACATGCCAGGCTTAGATAGGGACTGAGAGAGAGGAAGAGTATGGCCAAGGCAGGAGGCTGGTGGGTTGCGCTCAGTGTTCTCCTCTCTGGGTGAGAAGTGGGAAAGGCAGAATACACAGTGAAGAAAAAAGGATCAATCATACCTGTACTCCTGGGGTTTCATTTTTGTTAGATGCTCTTCAGAAAACCTGGGGTGCTGTGCTCTCATCACTGAATGGCAGGGAAACATCTTGGGATGTGTTTTCATTGACAATCTTTGCATGGGCCAGAAGGAAGGCACACAAGAGATCTATGGCTACCACCACATACATGATATGGTGGGCTATAGCAGGCTTTGCTACTGGCCACAGAAAATATTTACTGAGACCTCTGCTGGCCAGGCCAGTGTCAGCCTGCAGAGCTTTGCTCCTGAGGCCCCAGGCCTGGTCAGGAGCAAGTATCCCAGCAATGGCATCTTCGGGTCAGTGATCTTTCACATATGAGACATGCCTTGCACCTGTGCTATTTGAATAGCGCTTAATCTCACTTAATTTAGTATCAGTGAGACTGTGAACTCTGGAATCAGGCTACATCAGTATGAATATTTGCTCTGCTGCTTATTAGCTTTGGGCCAGGGGAAATTACTTAGCCCATGCCTCTGTTTCCTCTTACGGAGACACAGACAACATCCTCTGTGCATTAGGATGTGAGCCCAGCAGCTGGTAAGCACATAACTCATGTGGAGCAGAGTCATTGCTGTACAAGGCTTCAGGGGGCTACTTGGTAGTGAAAGTCCCAGGAGAGGAAGCTTAAAAGCCTTTTGTCTGGTAGGAGACGAGGAAATCTCTTCAGTGACTAGTTATTTTTTCAGTTCGACTCTGGCATCAGAATAGAATGGACAAGGAATACCAATTGCGAAGGTAGCTAGCGAGACCGTCTGAGTGGTGGGCGGGAGGCCAATGGTTCAAGGCATTCTGTGGCTCAAGAAGTTCTGGAAATCTGGCCAAATTTCCCTCCAGAGACCATTTTGATTTGCTTTATGCTCCTGAAGGTCATGCTCATCTGAGGCCATACGCAAGACAGAGCAAATATGATGCTATTTCTAGTATATGCCTTAAACACCTTCTAAAGATTAAAAGAAAGAAAAGAAAGAAGAAAGGAAGGAAGAAAGAAAGAGAGAAAGAAAAAGAAAGAAAGAAAAAGGCCACTTTCGATGCTTCCTCATTCTTGGCTCCAAGGCATCTGAAACACATTAGTATGCCCCTCAGGTCCTGCTAGGGTGCCCCTATCAGTAAGAACCACCCTTGTGGCTCTCAACACTAACCATTCAGAAAGGCAGCTCTCGTCTGAAATGTAGGGAGTTAAGTAGCAGGGTCACAGGATTTGGTGTGAGAGGTTCAACGTAGAATGAGAAGGACTGACAAACGTTACAGAGAAGGAAACAGTATCATAGCCTCAGGACCACCTCTTTCCCTTCTGGCTTTCATCTGCACCTTCTCAGGCCATGAGTTCCCTTGCACATCCCTCTCGCAATAGACAGAGAAGGTACCTTCTTTGCTCTACTGTGTAGTTTTAGAATACTCTCCCTCTTCGTTTCAACAGCCTAGCTTTGGGCCAGAAGATAGCTCAGTGGGGGGAGGGGGGAAGCTCTAGCCACGCATGTCTGAGAAGTTTGTTGCCTAGAACCCATGTAAAAAGTTGGATCAGATGCAGTGGGGCATGAACCCATAATCTCAGCTTTACTAGTGTGAGATGGGAGGCAGAACCAGGAGAGTCAGTCAGAAGCTCATGCATGAGCTAGCCTGGGGTAGGCAATATGATGACAGAAACAAGAGAGGCCCTGCCTCACCAAGATGGAAGGTAAGAGCAAACTTCCAAAATTTATCCTCTGACCTCCACACACGCCTGTCTGCTCCTTCATATGCTCATGCAGTATGTGTGTGCACGTGCACACAAATAATAATAAGTGAACAATAGCCCAGCTTTGAATGTCAAACAGTCTGCAGTATTTCCTGCCTCTCAGTGCTGTTTCAGGGACAAAAGTTCCCTGATTACTTCCTCTCATCCATTCATTTATCTCACTTGTACTTGTGCCACAAAACTCGGTCTTCCATAAACCCAATTCTGTGGCTTCTCCGTGTTTGCACTCACACAACTAACCTCAGCCAAAGGAAAGCACATGTTCTTCTTAGCTGTCCCGACTTTAGCTCACAGCCACTAACCTCAAGTGGACCATTCACGATGTCTGGCAGTTATGGAACCACACGTTCCGCTGCATGAATATGAACCATCCTTTTCCTCTTTAGACTTCCCACACCTTCTTTCCCAGTGGCCATCTGGCTGACCACCTTGGACCTACTTCACTGAGAAAACACAGCCCACACAAGCAAACTTCCTCAATTTTACCTTCAACTTCTACCCATGCCTTGCCATTTCCTCCTGTCACGGTAGATGGACGGCCCATGCAGAGGATGCTCCATTGTTAGGGCCCTGAGTCTCATTCTTTGTCATTGCCTTGAGTACGCCATCTTGTGTCTCAGCTCTCCCTGATGGAGGAGGGCTCTCTGAGTGATGTGATGTTCTAACTGACTGTAGTTCCTCCAGCTAGGCTTTGATGCCACATGGCTAGATGAAGGGCAGTGCTGAAGCCTCATTAACGTGAATTCTTAGCATCATTTGACACTACAGATTGTGCTCCCTTATTTACCATTTTCTTCCCTTGATCTTCAGGCCATCACAGCTGCTGATCTCCTTTCAGATGCCTTTTGCACACTTCATTCTGATGAATGTTTCTCATTCCCTCTGTCTGTTCACGTTTAATGGGCCCACCATTAAGATCTTGAATCTTCTGACCAATGGGGTGGAATTGAGGACCCACATATAACCTCAGACTCTTACAGCCACGTGATTTTTGACAAAGACGCCAAAAAAATGCATGTTGCAGAACAGATAACATCTTTAACAGATGGTGCTGGTTAAACTGGATAGCTGTACATAAAATAATGAAACTAGACCCCTTCCCCGGTGCCATCTCTTACTCTGTACAAAGCCCAACTCCAGATGGAACAAGGACCTTAGTACAAGACCTGATATCCTGAATCTGATAGGCACAGGGCTTTGTGAACAGGACCTCCATAGTGCACAAATTAAGAAAAACTACTGACAAATGGGGGCCTCATGAAACCCAATCCTTTGTGTACAGCAAAGAACACCATCAGTTGAATGAAGAAGCAGCCTACAGAATGGGAAAAATCCTTCACCAGCCACACATAGGACAGAGAGTTGTCTAGAATACGAAGAGCCAAAATGAAGCCTAAATGCCAAGGGTACAAGTAACTCAGTTAAAAGTGGGGATATAGAACTAAACAGAGAGCTTTAAAAAGAAGAAATAAAAATGGTCAATATATATACACATATATATTGTATATGTATACATATATACAATATATAATGTATGTGTGTATATATATATATATATATATATATATATATATATATATATATATAAAATGTTCAATGTCCTTAGCCATCATTAGAAATAACAAAATTGAGATTTCATCTTACCCCAGTCATAATGGCTAAAACCAATAAAACAAATGACAAAAATGCTGAAATAGTTGTAGGGAAAGGGCACATTTATCCATTGCTAGTAGGAGTGCAAACTAATAAAAATCAGTGTGGAGGTTACTCAAGAAAGCTAGAAATAGATCTACCATGTAATATAGTGGCATCACTCCTGGACATAGTCACAAAAATCTCTATACCTTGTTACAGAGACACTTGCTTATCTATGTTCATTGCCGTTCTATTCAACAATATCCATGGAATGGAAACAACTTAGATGTCAGTGGATGAATAGATAATGGAAATGTGATTCATATACTCATGGAATATTATTCATCTGTAAATGAAAATTATGAAACTTTCAGGTAAATAGATGAAGCTAAAAATAATCAGAGTATTATTATTGTCAGTCAACAGAAAGACAAACACCACATGTTTTCCCTTATAGCTTTGCATCTTTATATATGTGTGTTTAAATTGGAGCAACCATAGAAGGCAGGAAACTAGTGATGGGCAGTGGGGGTGGAGCTTCAAGGAGAGGTGGGTAGATGGACTGCAGGAATATGCAGAAAGAAAGGGAAATAATGGAAGGGCTCAGTGGGGTGAAGGATGAGAGAGCAGGGTAAAGGGGGGGGGGTATGGAGAGAGGTACCTAACACTAAAGACCTTTCAAGATGCCATATGGAAACCTACTACTGTAGATGTTTCTTAAAATATATACACACAGACACACAGACAACACAGACAGACAGACAGAACACACACACACACACACACACACACACACACACACACACACACACACCACACACACACACACACACACACACGGTCCAAATGGAATTATCCTATAACAGAGGTACAATGGTTTCCCCAGATACAATGGCTATCATATTAAAAGCCCAGTATGAGATACAGGCTGCCTCTTTTTTGCTCTTGGTTGCCCTTAAGAACTTGGTGGTAAGACCCTATTGCTGAAGACATCCATGGCTGAACCAGAGGGCATGAGAAAATGAAACAGTGCTGACATGGAAGCTTCAGCCCTACTGACTTGCTTTCTGTATAGCTCCTTTCTATAGGTTCTACATATAGTACCTGAGGAGAAAAGTCACCAACAGTTTTCCCAGGTATGATGACAACTGGCCTGGAGAGAGCTGAGCTCAGGGATTTTGGATTTCCCACACAGTGTGGAATACCCTCCCTCTTTCCCGAAAGCTCTGCAGCCCACTTCTTGCCCTCTTCTGGCTCTTGGCTGAACATCATCTCAGAGCCTTCCTCCTCATCCTCTGCCAGCTCCCAGTCCGTTCTCTTGTTCTGTCTACACTTCCTTGTTTGATTCTTCTCCATAGCACTCGTGGGCTCCATCACCCTCTAAAGGACAGTTTAATCAGTCTGCTTTTGATCCTGGCAAAAATGTGAACTCCACGCAAGCATAGATGGAACAAGAAAAGCATCTCTTTTGTTCCTCCTTCCTTTTTTAATTTTTAATTTTAACACCCCCCCTCCCCCACTGTATTCCCACTCTCTGGAACAGTTTATAGCAAGTTCTCAATACAGGTTTGTTGATTGCACTCACAACTTTAAAAACATCACTGTGGTTGTTGCAATAGAGAAAACCCAAAAGAGGGCAGGACTCCTCTGTGCTGATTCATGAGATAGGAGGGTGAGAGAAACCACAGTGGAAGGATGACTCTTAAATTTAAATTAACTGGATTGTTGATGGCCACATTTACTTGAGATAGCAATGTCTGAGAGAGGAATAGGTTTGGGAAATTGAGTTTTGGATGGTTAAGTTTAGGATGTTAATGAGTTAAGTAGGCAGTGGAAAATACAAATTTAGAACCCAGAGATGTATATTTGGTAGTCTTTAGAATAGAGACGGAATTTAAGGCCATGGGTACGGATGAGATAATGTACAAACAGGGTTGAAAGAAATGAGAGGAGGGAGAGGGAAGGGAAGGGAAGGGAGATAGAAGAAGGAAGAAAGGGGAGGGGCAAGGGGAAGAGGAGGAAGCAAGAAAAAGGGAGAGGAGAGGAGAGGAGAAGAGAGGAGAGGAGAGCTTAGGACAAATTCTGGCAAACGCTGACATTTGGAGCTAAGAAGTGGTGGAGAGCAACGGAAAGCATAGTACTGTATAAGGAGGCCAGGGAAGGGAAAGGTTCTCAGGAGGGAAGAGGGCGTCCACTTGGTGGAGGCCGAGAGCCTGAGAATCTTCTAGAGCCTCCCATGTGGAGCTTCTTTCTGCTGGCAGCTTCAGTTAACCAGAGAATGTAAGCCAGAGTGCATAGGGGAGGTGAAAAGGGCGTGTACAGAGAGGGATTCTGGTGCCTGAGAAGCAGCACTGGGAGCGACAGGGGTGGTCTCTTACCCACGACAGGGGTCCCTCCACTGGGCTGACTTGGGAGGTGAGAATGTAGGTGTCGCTCCTGGGTTCAGAGGTCACATTCACATGGTGCTGTGCTTCCGGGATCTCCCATCCAAGACTACTCGCTGTGTGGATCTGGGCAGCAGACAACCTCCAGCTGTCGGCTCCCTTCAGGGCTTGCCGCAACACCGAAAGGAGCCTTCTAGGACCACCTCACATCCATCACATCCTCTTTATGCTCCCTGCTTCTCCTGACTTTCATTCTGGAACATTCTCACCCCTCAGCCCATGCTGGGCACTCTAGCCAGCAAACTTCTTACTGTAAAACTCCCTGCCAGGGTTGTCTGAGACCTATCCTGCTGACCCCCCCCCCCGCCCCCGTTTTGTTCAGCAGCACTAGTCTCTCTCACTGATGTCTTGTACCCAAACTCTGTCCTTTTGGCTGCTTCATACGATATATTCAATCAGAGGCAGAAAGAAGTCCGCTTGTCCACGTACAGCGCAGTAGACGCTGTGCTGACTTTACTGTGGGGCCTAGCACGCTGTGACCATCAAGCGAGGCCAACACGGTTGGGCTAGTCAACAACCAAAGTAGAGAGAGGAATGGCTAGGTCGGCTCTGCTAGCAATCATTAGACAACGTGTACCCTGATGCTGCCTGCAGTTTGGGGGCCACATGCGGAAAGACCCACAAATGTTATTGACTGATGAGTGGAGTCTTGGGGCACAGATGGCAACAAGACTCTCTGTTTTCTCTTATCTGTGGTACTTCATGTTTTCTGTCTCCAGCTCTACGCAGCTGTTATATATTGGAGCTCTTGCCCCGTACCCGCTAGCTCACTGTTGTGGTGTGAGGCTGAATTTGTCCTCAGTTCACCCTGGCCAGGAGAATCCATGTGTTCAGAGACGTCCAGCACCAGGAAAGGAAATTTCTTTCAAGAAACCTGGCTTCACCGGCCCCGCTGCCAGAGCGGGATGAAGAGAAGCCCTCTCCAGTAATGTGCCGGCGGTTGAAAGAGGAAGAAGGGGGTGTGTTTTTATGGAAACCTTGGTCGCCTTTCCTTCTCTTCTGTGAATTGCCTCTGTGTTCAGGCAGCAGACTTAGACAGCTGTGAGAAGAGGCTTGTGGGCGTGATGGGGGCCTTGGCAAGAAAAGGCCTCTTGTACCCCTGCCAGTGTCTGTAGGTGGTGTGACCTGAGAAGACTGAAGAGCCAGGAGCTTCTCAGCCGCGGAGACTGAAGCCAGGATCCCGTAGCAATGTTCTTGTGCGCCAGAGGGGGAGCCCGAGTATCGGGAGTGAGGAGGAGCCAACCTAGTGCAGAGTCAGGCGCTGGGGCTGCTCTTCCGGAAAGGTGAGGGAGGACTAGGAAAGATGCAGAGGAATTTATTTGAAAAGGAATTGTCCTTATCTAATGCTTGACAAACCCAAATTCAATCTTTGAAGCCCGTGCCAAAGCCTGCTTTTCTGGGAAGGATTTCCAAACCTCAGGCAAAGCCAACTATCCCGTTCTCTTTACTGTCTGTTGCATTGCCTGCGCGTGGCAGTGTCCGCTGGTGGCTCTGAGTTCTCCAGCAGGTAAAAAGCCTGCAGAGCAAGACGTGACTGGCTTCCCTACGTGCCAGCTTGGTACCTGGCTTCTCCTCGATGCAAGTGTGACTCATGCTTCAGAATTATGCAGGAATTTAAACCCCTACCCAGATCTAGCCAACGGTCAGAACATTCTCCACAGTTGAGTGGAGAGTGGAATATGACTTTCTCACGTACTCTGGTGCCTCACATTTGACCATGTCCCCTGGAGGGGGAGACCGGGTGGCACTCAGAGGAAGGACAGCAGGTTGCCAAGAAGAGACATGATACCCTATGAGCATATACGGGAGAGGTAATCCTCCTCAGGAACAGTCATAGGGAAGGGGAATAATGGGAAAATGGGAGGGAAGAATGGGAGGATACAAGGGATGGGATAAACATTGAGATGTAACAAGAATAAATTAATTTTAAAAAAAGAGAAAAAAAAAGAATTATGCAGGAATGTGTTGAAATGTAGATTCTAGGTGATATGTGAACCTGGGGAACCTAGAATTATCCTAATTAGGCCCTCCAGTTATGCTTGTGTACAGCAAAATTAATATAAAGTTGAAATGTCCAAGTACTTTGTTTTTTATTAATGATTTCATAGATGTATATAATACATTCGGCCGTCACTCATCTCTTTTCTTAACCTCCTCCCACCTTCATCGTCCCGGTCTCCCTCCATCTTTAACCCAATCCCTGTCCCACTTTCATACTTTTTTGTTTCGTTTTTGTGTTGTGACCCACTGGAGGCAGGAACTGAGCTATTGGCTTGCTCAGGCTTACTCAGCTTGATTTCTTTGTTTTGAGACAGGATCTCACTATGGAGCTCTGGGCCAACCTGGAACTTACTGTGACGGCAGGCTAGCCTTCAACTCATAGGGATCCTTCTGCCCCCACCTCCTGAGTTCTGGGCTTAAATGCATGTATTACCATGACTAGATTCAACCTGATTTCTTTTCTTTTTTTTTTTCAAAATTGGAGGTCATTTTATTTTTTTTATCATTCATAAGCACTTGCACAACTGCATAAAGCATTATAAATACCAGTTGGGCCAGTAGCCAGTGCATATATGTTTGCATGCATGCATGTGTGTATATATGTTTAACCTTTCCCTGGGCTCAGCAAATCTCCAGTTCTGGAATGAAGTTATCAGTTTATCATGGTTCACAGCCTCATAATTACATCTTTGAAAGACCCCAAATTCAGGCAAATCATGGCTAGCATAGTATGTGACAGCACAATTTTAAGAGAACAGACCTCAAGATGGATGATATAAAGGTAAGAGCTGCAGCCTAGCTCAGCCCAGTGCAACTCACTGTGTTGGTTGGGGTTTGTAACCTTGATCAACCTGATTTCTTATACACACAGACAACAAGCTCGGGTGGCACCATCTTCAACGGAATGGACTCGCCTATATAAATCATTAATTAAGAAGATGTCACACAGACTTCCCGTCCCTACAAGCTAATCTTATGGAGGCATTTTCTCAATTGTGGTTTCCTCCTCACAACTCCAGCTTACGTCGGGTTTAAAAGAAAGAAAGAAAGAAGCCGAGACATGTGATTGCCACATACACATTTCATAGATAATAAAAATTACCTGAACAGTAAATTTTATCCTGTGTGAGAGATGCTCTGGCACAGTGTATTCTAAAAAAGAATGGAGGCCGTGGCTCTAAAATGATTCCCTGTCCTATTTGCAGGTTCTGTCTGGTAGTGTGGCAAACACTGACATAATGAAGGCGAACAAATATTGGATGAATGAATAAATGCATGATGGAGCAAACAAAGGAACATATGCATGCCAATGTCTGGAGAACAGAGGGCTGCAACAGGTAACTTCTAAAATCTCATTTAGAATTCTGACATTTGATTTCCCCATCATTTTTACTGCATCCCAGGACTCTGGTAATTCACAAGCAAAGAGATTCCTGTGGACGTGAGATCAGAATGCTCTATTTCAATGTGTTCGCCAATTAAAACTATGTAGCATCTTCCAACCTCCCATTTCCGAGCTTGGAAAGGCCAGCTAAGGCCAAAGAAGATCTGAAGGTGGTGTAGGAGGCTCAAAAAAGTTTCTTTTGTGGCATTTCTTCTTTGTCTTCTGCAGAGTCCCAAGACTGACGTGTTAGGTATCCTGTTACTGTAATAAAACACCTTGACCAAGGCAACTTATAGTTGAAAGAGTTGAATTTGGGTTTACATTTCCAGAGGATTAGAGTCTATGACAGAGTGCAGGGAGCAGGCGGTGGGCGTGATGGCGGAGTTGGGGGAGCAGGCAGTGGGCATGACGGTGGAGTGGGGGGAACAGGCAGTGGGCAGAAGTGGTGGCTGGAGCAGCAGCTGAGTACTTACATCTAAAGCCCCAAACAGGAAGCAGACAGAATGCACTGAAGACAGTGCAGGCTTTTGAAACCTCGAAGCCTGCCCCCAGTGACACACCAAAGCCACATCTTCTAGGCCTTCCCAAATCATTCTGGGTTATCCACTGGAGACCAAGTATTCAAATCTCTGTGATACTTATGGGGGACATCTCAAAGCATCACAGCTGAGATGGAAAGTGGAGAAAAGAGGCTTGGCGTCTCTGTGACCTGGAAAGATGTGTTATTCCATGGACCAAGAAATGTTAAGCTAAGTCAAAAGAGAATGTGACTGTTTGGCTTTTTTTTTTTTTTTTTTTTTTTTTTTTTTTTTTTTTTTTTTTTTTTTTTTGTCTTGACAACCATTGCTTAATAATCCCTTGCTTTTAGATATTCTTAAGAGGGCCACTATAGTACAACAAAGGTTTCCAGGAGCTTGAAGAAGACTGGTTCCGCCAGGTGGTGGCAGCATACATCTTTACTCCAACATAAGGGAGGCAGAAGCAGGTGGATCTCTGAGGTCAGCCTGTTCTACATAGTGAGTTCCAGGACACCCAGGGTTACACAAAGAGATCCTGTTGTAAAGCAAACAAATGCCAAAAAGAAAGACAGAGAGAGAGAGAGAGAGAGAGAGAGAGAGAGAGAGAGAGAGAGAGAGAGAGAGAATGAGAGAGAGAAAGAAGAAGAAGGAGCAGGAGGAGGAGGAGGAAGAGGAGGAGGAGGAGGGAGGAGGGAGGAGGGAGGAGGGAGGCTTCTCCCTGAAGTTCACTCGAGGAGGTGGATGAGTCACTGGGTGAGGCCCTTAGACAGTGTGAGGAAACAATGTCAGTGGGGGTATGGGCTCCATTTGGACTGACGGTAGAGGTGATCCCTATCCAAAATTAGATTTTCATTAATATTGATTGGGAGTAAAGAGAAGGTTTACCCGGCAGCCAGGTTCCAGGGTAGGCATGCTAGGCCACCTTACCATGCACAGCCAAACGTGACTGGGTAGGAAGGGGAGGCTTTCAGCTGGGCTCTGTTCTGAGAAGTTCCCGGAAGAGCTGAACTGAGAAGCGCTTCAATGCTTGACATCTTATCTGCAGGACAAACCTCCCAGCCCATCACTAATTGTTTCACATTTATAGCATACTTGGGGAGCACGTCTATCTCCCCAAACCACTGCGTGGATATTCTCTCAGTGAGACTGTGTGACACAAGGAGACAAGAAGCAGAACAGGAAGACAGACTCCCTTTTAGAATGAGAACAATTCAGAGAAATTTCTGGAGCAGTAGGCATGAGGCAAGGGGATCAGCATGCCTCTACTAGCTCGAGGAAAAGGATGTAAGAAACAATTTATTGAAAAAATCATGAGGTAGGGTGACACAGTTCAATCAGTAAAGTGTTTGATGAACAGGCTTGAGGGGCTGAGTTTAATAATTAGAACTGACATCATCATCATCATCAACAACAGCAACAACCACCGTGCCTGGTAGCAGACACTTTTAAGCTCAGCACTGGTGAGGCAGAGACAGGTCGATCCCTGGGGTGTGCTGGCCAGTGAGTCTAGCCTACTCAAGTGTCAATATAAGAGATCTTGTCTTAAAAACTGAGATGGTTGTCCCTGGAACAATGACACCCAAGGGTCATCTCTGGCCTCCGTATGTGCACGCATGTACACACACGAGTGCAGACACTCACACACCTACATAAAGAATGGTTACTGTATAGCTAACAATGAGATGAATGCTTCCCCAAATATCTTAATGTTATTTCACAACCACGATATCATGAAGACAGATATGTATACATGTACACACACACACACACACACACACACACACACACACACACACACCACTATGTATTCCAGGCACCTTGACCTCAATTCAGTATGTAACTTGACAGGCACTGAACTCAAGATTCTCCCATCTCTGCTTCCTGAGTGCTGGGATTACACGTGTGAGAGAGCATCCTCTGCTTTCATGAAGATTATTGTGTGCTTGTTTGTTTTTGTTTTTGTTTTTTGAGACAGAGTTTCTCTCTGTAGCCCTGGCTGTTCTGGAACTTGCTCTGGAGACCAGGCTAGCCTCAAACTTAGAGATCTGCCTGCCTCTGCCTCCCAAGTGCTGGGATTAGAGGCTTGAGCCACCACCACCACCTGGCTCACAAATGTATTTTGATTCCTATTTTACAGCTGGAAAGTGTGAGGCTCAAAAAAGTTAAATACATTGGCCAAGACTGATTCAAATGAAACTGAGATCTAAAGCCAAGTCTTTCTAACTTAAAACTGTGTGGTGAATCCTCCTAGATCTGCAGTTTTGCTTTCTGTGGGCAGACTCTTACTAATGAACGTTATTGTCTGATAGAATAATAATATTGAGAAAGTCTTGAGCATGTGTAGGATGCTCAAAAAGTCCATCCATGAATCTTTTCCAATGGTGACATCAATTGTTCCCAGTGTTCCCAGAGTCCTGTGCTTCCTGCTGGCTGCGGAGTACAAGGAGCTCAGGGAAGCAACCCTGGCTTCAAAGCTATGGATAAGACTCAGTGGACTTCTCAGGCATCACAATCTAGTCCTGGCTCCATGAATAACACTCGTTCATGAACCCAACCAAGAGCCTACAGCATCCTTGAAGGTGGAGAGACAATGTAGCCTCTCTTCTAGCAAGGCCCCTCAGTTGCCCTCAGCCAGCCTGTGTGGCTGACAGGCAGCACGGAGCTCTGGCTGCCACTGTACCTCTTAAGAGGCCAATGCGCCATCCCGACCCTATGCTTCAGGCTTCTCTCTCAATGGCTCCTTTCTTCCTTCTTCCTAGACAAGCACACAGGTCCTTATTTGCACCACTGCCAAGTTGGACAGCTCAGGGGGAGTAGGAGGAATGCCAGATTTTTAAAGGAGACCTGAAAACAGAAATTAAGACAATACATTCCTTGTTTGCATGCATGAAGCACTGGGTAGAATGTCAGATTCCAGAAATTTTATTCGTTCATTCACTTATTTATTGTGTATACTTTTTGCATGTGCTTTTGTGCATTTATGTGAGAATAAGTGTGTACATATACACATAGAGGCCAAAGGACAAAATTGCGTGTCTTCTTCAATTGCTTTTCTACCTTAATTTTTTTTCCCAGTATCTCCCACTAACCTGGAATTTACCAATTAGGCTAAACCAGATGGCCAGAAAACCCAACGGATCCTTGTGTCTCTGCCTCCTCAGCATCTGGATTATAGATACTCAGCTGTACCTGGCTTTTTATATGGGTGCTGGGGATCTAAAGTCACATGCCAAACATTTTTCCAACTGAGGCATCTCCAACTGAGCTTCTGGAAGTTCCTAAAACAAGGGCAGAAGTATGGTCTAGGCCAGCTCCCCATGCCTTGTGGGGAAGTTTGTGGAGACAAAAGGAGACAGTGAATATGCTTGTGATGGCCAACGTGCAAAGGACTCAGGGTATAAGATAGTCCAGAGTTCATCTCAGACTCCACAGACCCTCTGTGTGCATATCATTAATATGGCCAAGAATCTCAAGCAGCAAAGATACAAACCACTTGGCTAAGGGGGCATAGCATGGCAGAAACTCAGGGACACAGGGGCTCACATCACCTCAGGTAGCATCCGGGCCCACTTCAGTTTCTATTTATCACAAGGATGCCTGCCCCACACCATCAAGATGGTAGTATTGACATATCCTGAAAACCAGAGAGGAGTTTGGGCAACTTTATATGGAGACCCCATGGCATATGGAAATTAGTCAGTGGTTATACTTTTCTAAAAGAGAGACAGGAACACAAACAGTTCAGGTTAATGAGAATCAGCTCGATGGGCAGAAGTCATGTCAGCTAAGTGCAGGGACAAGAATGTCTTCCAGGGTAGCGACTGCCAAGACCACAGCACAGTCACACAGCTCTGAGTGTGAAACTAAAGGTTTCCAGGGTGGAATGAGTCGGGAATCAGGCAGAGGCCATGGTTAACAGTGAAGATCCTGGTTGGGGCTGTAGCTGTAGCAGCAGAGGGCATGAACAAGGCTAAAGTCCAAGCCCTGGTGCCACAAAAAGGAAGGCTGGAGAGATGTCTCATCAGTTAAGAGCATTAGTGGTTCGTATAAAGTGCTCAGGATTGGTTTCCAGCACCTACATGGAGGCTTACAACCATCCATAAACCCAGAGGATCTGATGACCTCTTCTAACATCTGCAGGCATCAGGTATGAATGTGGTGGCATACAAACATAAATGTAGGTAAAACACTCATACGCATAAAACAAATACATTTTTAAAAATATACATATAAAAGAATATAGTCACACATATATAATATATATATGTGTGTGTAAATACCCCAATATCTTATACTTACATTGTATCTGTGAGCGGGGCTTCTGTGTTCACAACCTTTAATGAGGCCAGCACTGATAGTGGGCACCCCAAGGGCGTGTGGTGAGGACTAGCTGGGGTGCTGGGGTGCTCTATTAGGATAAGGTAAGTGTTAGAACTAGTTAGGACTAGATCTGCCACACACAGCCCAACTCCAGCCCTCAGCTCCATAGACCTCCTCACAGATCAGCAAAGTCACCATTTTCCTGTACATGTATCTAAATCCCAAAGCCCGAAGGATATGGCCACTTGAGAAACTTTGACTTTGGGTAAGTGTTGGGATGTGGGCTTCCTGAACCCCATTTGGACTCTGAGAGTATGATGCACATCTACACTTCATGCCTCCTCCTGCCTCTGAAGTCATGCCTGCAAAATACCAAGGAGCAGAGAGCAATCTGCTCTCTGGATCACACCCAGAAAACTGGTGTTGGGTGCCAGTGTTCCTATCAGAATTATAGCCCAACAAGGGCCATTAAAAACAGGCACATTACCCAGGAAACCAGCAACATCAGCATGAGAGTGAAACGAGCTAACCATGCCCCCTTCATGCCCCTTTCTTTTCTTTTCTTTTTTTTTTTTTTTTTTTTTTCCTTTTCTCCAACACTAGCTTAGAACGCATTGTGTAATGCAGGTTAACTCCACACTTGACCCACTCGCCTCATGCTCGGAGGGCTGGGATAGCAGGTGCACTCCACCACACCTAATTTACCAGCTAATTTTTCTGTTCTGGACTATGTTCCAGACGTATTGCTGGACTCTTGCAACATATTATTAACATAGTCCTCCCTAGCCCTTCATAAAGATGATACTATCTTGATTTCCATTTTTTAGATGAGGATCCAAGGGATGAAGGAATTAAATAACTTGCCCAAGGTCAACCTAGTGGGTGGTAGAATCCAAACCCAGACCCAGAACCTTCTGTCAGCCAGCATTATTTTTGGCCACATAGTGACATCACAGGTAGCATGTTCCAAATTCCTATTTCAATGTCCTTAGCACTCGATCTAATAAAAGAATATTAGGTATGTGGGGTTTTGTTTGGTTGGTTGATTTTTTTTTTTTTTTTAGCATGTGAGTTTTGAGTGGCCAGAAATTCAGAACTACTGAGCTTTGTATCCTGGGTCAGCTATTCTCTTCACAATAGACCCTCATGGGAATTAGCACTGAAGAGAGCCAGGGTAGAGCTGGACTCTGTACCCACACACCAACTCCCTGTACCTCATGCACCAGCTACATTGCCATGAACATTTCTGAGCCAAGGATTGGATTAATAAAAGAATTTGAGGACTGTTCCCCATTGCTGTTCAAGCCCCTGGTCTGTGCAGGTGGTCACTAGAATAGGGCACTAGAGTGAGGGGTAAGGTGGAATCCAGGTCAGGGGATAAGGTGCTTACTAGAGCCAGGAAAAGGTGTTACAGGCTTTTCACTGAAATGCTCCCCCAGAAAATGACCCCCAGTTGGAGGTCCGTGAGCACAGCAGGGCAGGAGTGAAGGAAGGATGGCTTGCTTTGTGGGAGGAGGGAGAGAGAGCAGGAGGTCTAGGGCCACCTGCAGGAGGACTGAGAGGCCTCTGAGGAGGGAGGAGAGCCAGCTGTGGGCAGGAAGGGAAGGCGGGGAACTGAGGGAGCCTGAGGTTCAGGCAGAGAGAGGGCAGTCCCGCTGTATTTCCCAGGCTGCTCCGTGGATGGAAGCAAGAAGGTGGCTGAATGTGTTACCTTGGCTCCACCTCCCACTCCTCTCTCTGAAGCTGCTGCTTTGGACACAAATGGGAGAGACACAGAGACATCTCTGCTAACAGGAGACTGGTTCTAGTAGCTGAGGGGCCAAGTGGGACAAAAAGCCTGGGCAGGGTGCTGCACACCGTTCTCTGCATTTTCCAGGTAAGCGACTGTTTATGTGAAAACCGGAAGCCAAGAGCAAGGGCCCAAGTAGCGGAGAAGGCGGGAGGTGGCTGGGGTTGGTGTAAGCTGGAAGGAGTGCAGAGGGAGAAGCAGGGGCTTCCGCAGGAGCAGGAACGAGCCCCAGGCAGGCTCCTGAAGAGTGTCTGTGTGTGTAGTGGGAGACCTGGGGCCTGCACCGGGTCCACGGTCTGGCCGATGGATGTGGATGAAGTTCAAGAAAGGGCTGTGCTCTCGCGGTCTCAGAACCAGGCATCTGGAGAGCAGAACCTCCAGCCATGCCTCCTTTTCAGCGTTCCTCTTCCTAACCAGGTGTATTTGTGCAGACTTTGCCAGATAATTATACCCTGAGCCTTGATCTCCTTCTAGCCTTCCCTCTGGCTGAGAAAGATCAAAAGTCAATTGCCACGGAAGGGACAAGGAAGGTAGACCATATTCATCCGGGAAGTGGCTTACCAGAAGAGGGGGTCCTTGTCTGGAAAAGCAATCTTCCCAGAGGCTCCTGAGAAAGGTAAGCTATCAGAAGCCTGTGTGATGGCCTGAGGAGGCTTACCTATGGACCAGAGGAAGGGAACAAGACACGAGCTATGGAGAACAGGGGGCATATGGGTGATAAATGGATAAGGTGAATGGTCCACAGAACAGAGGACTCTGCACAGCATGGTGCCACACACAAAGAGGATGAGGTCTCAGTATCTGTTTCATACAAAGCCAGCATCCCTTTGTTCCCCAGCTGGGGGGAACTCCAGACCTGATCCAGCATGCTAGTCAGCTGGAGTTTGCTAGTGGTGTGTCTCTTCTATCTGTGGCACATGCACACAGTTGCTCTCCAAGATCCGTGATGCCAAAGATATTCCAGACGTGGTTTCTGGTCAAAATAGACACCAGCCACACGCTGAGATGTTATGGGGGGAGGTCAGTGTATCAAGAGGAATTACCCCCACTCCTCCACCCTGGGCTTCAGGACACAAAGGCAGGTCTACAATAGGTCTTCAGTATGTAAAATAAGTGAGGGTTCCTCCCCATGGGGCAGTAAGCAGGTAAGGGCGCAGAGAGGACAGTTTAATAAGGTAGGTACAGGGCATGCGAAGTACAAAGGCAGCTCCTCTCATCCCTGCTGAGGTGGAGGTGGAAAGTGGTGCAGGCAGAGAGGGAGCGTGGTGACAGTTACTCTTCAGTGACTAAATATTCCTGGCCATCCCAGCAGCAGTCTGTGCAGCATGGGACCAACTCTCTTTCTCCTGCAGAGGGCAATCTGGGTCAATGAGCTCAGGAAGGAGCCCTGGGCTGAGCCAGCACAGCCAGGGTTCCTTGGCCCAGCAAACACAAGGGGCTTTGATGCCTGGGAAGAGCAGCAGCTCCGCTCCCCTCCTCCCTCCCTCCCCCCTCCCCTGTGCCCCGCACCCTCCTCCCCCCAGTTTGCTGTAGCTGTTCTTGGCATCACCTAACCCCAGGGCAGGCCTTGCTCTGGAGGCCACAGCTAAAAGATGGTAACGCCCAGAGTACAGCAATGGGATCGGAGGAAAGGCCCAGAGCTGGTGTTTTTGAGCTGGGTAGCCTCGGGCAGGCAGAAAACCTCATTAAGGTTCAAGGTCCTGTCTGTAAGATGGAAGGGCAGATACAACAATAGCAGCCTCTGTCTGGAAGGAATACATGAAAAGGTGTCTGGAAAACAGTCAGCATAGAGTAAGTGCCCAGAAAAACGGGGGGGAAGGGGAAATTGGTTTTCATTGTATCTGGCATCCTCAGGGTGTTCCCTAAAACTAAAGCAAGCTCACCTCACTGGCCAGTGACTAAGTCCCATCCTCACTCCAAGGCCCTCAGTAGTCTCCCACATTGGAAGCCAGTCCCCTACACATACATTTCTCATTAGCTGTCACCCATCAAGCTTTGTCTGTGTCTTCAAGCTAAAGCAAAACTAAATTGAAAATAAAACTCAGGTGGCTTCTGCATCTCATGCCTTGCTGTCCAAACCTTAAGTCCATGCTTGCCAAACTGGGGAACATGTACCCTTGTGGGCATGTGGAGTATACTAGATGTGTGATGCCATAGGGAAAGGTTAAACATTGGAAGGTGAAGAGAGAATATAAATTCCCATAAACCTTTAAAGTGGAGTATTTTAAACCTGTCTCCTTGAGTGCTTCTCCTCATCTCCTGTGGCAGTTAAAGCCTTACCATCCATTGCAAAGACCTCAAAGACCTTGCCCAAGCAGACAGGTGGCTTGGGAAGCTGCCTGGTGTCTTATGTTCTCACCCCATATTTCTGGGGGACTATTCTTTGCTTTTAGAGGAGGTGGCCTACACAGCTCAATGCCTGCGAGACAGCCCCAGATGTCCGTTATAGGATAACACACTTGCCCTCCTGGCAAGACAAAGCCTGTTTCTTGCTGTTTCATCTAGTTCTCCAAGGCTAGAGCACATCTGTTTTGCTAACATTTGAGGTGTGGGCACCCAGCAGATCCCTCTACCCCTGGCTGTCTCTGGGCTTCTAGCAAGCAGGATTTCCAGAATGGAAGATGGGCGACTATGGCAGTTTCAGAAGGACCCAGAGCCTCCTTCATCCTAAGATGGTCAACAGTATGAACAATGTGCCTGCCATGGACATCAGTGAGAAACGGAGCCATGGTGGGACTTCATATCCTCTGGCTATGTATGAAGGAGGTTAAGTACACTCACTGTTGTTTATGTCTCACCTTCTTCCTTTCTGTAGGAACAGACAATAGAACTGCCTGCACACCATGGCAGAAGTAGACTCCCAGGATAGGTGGAGCAAGGTGGCTCTTGGCAGCATGATTCATGATACCCAGATGTTGAACATGAACTTGGAGAGTGAAGATGAGGATGGTAGGGAGGGTGGCTTCCTCGTAACTCAGACCAAAACTGACTTGCCATGTGACACCCAGTCCTGCAAAGAAGAAGAGAAATGGTCTGTGCCCTTCAGTGCTGGACTCAGGGAGAAGAAAGCTGGGGTGATGCCTGGAAAGACCAACAGCTGGGGGAAAAAGGCATGCAAGATCACCCTGACCCAAGCCTCCCCGGGATTAGAGGAGGCTCTCACTGCCCGCTCCCGAGGCTCCTTATACAAGGCTGTAGCTCAAAGACAGGCTCCCAGGGACTCTGTGCGCAATGATGGGGGCAAGAGGGCAAACAAGGATACAGTCCCGGATGTCCCGAGCAGCCTCTTAGACAGTAGAGGGTCTTTTGTAGCACAGAACAGTGCAGAGGCATTCTCCGTAGACAAGAACTCTCAGGAATATTTTCCCAGGTCTGAGAGCACCCCAGCGCCGACTTCAGGCACTCCTGCCAGCCTGGCATCAGCGTTGGCAAAAGCACAAGGCAGTAGAAAACTCCAGGGCCAAGTGGGCCCAGGAGTCAGCGGGCAGGAAAAGGAGGGTCCCGATAGGTGTGTACAGGGCAGGCGGGCCTTTCAGAAGTCCAGCAAACTTCAGGGCCCCGCGAAACACAGTGGTACCAAGCCCTATATTTGCCAACTGTGTGGGAAGGCCTACTCTCATCGCAGTACGCTCCAGCAGCACCGGCGCCTGCACACAGGCGAGCGGCCATACCAGTGCCCCTTCTGTGACAAAGCATATACTTGGTCCTCTGATCACCGCAAGCACATCCGCACCCACACCGGTGAGAAACCCTACGGGTGCCCGGACTGCGGGAGGGCCTTTGTGCGCTCCTCTGATCTGCGCAAGCACCAGCGCAACATGCACAGCAACGACAAGCCCTTCCCGTGTGCCCAGTGCGGTTTGACTTTCAACAGGCCTCTGTCGCTGCTGCGCCACCAGCGCACGCACCTGGGCGCCAAGCCTTTTCGCTGCTCCTCCTGCGGCAGGGAGTTCTCGGTGGCCAGCCGCATGGTGGAGCATCAGCGCGTGCACTCTGGCGAGCGGCCCTTCCCCTGCTCCACCTGCGGCAAGTGCTTCACCAAATCTTCCAATCTGCACGAACACCAGACGCTGCACACCGGCCAGAGGCCCTTCAAGTGCGCCGACTGCGGTGTGGCCTTTGCGCAGCCCTCGCGCCTGCTACGCCACCAGCGCATTCACACGGGCGAGAGACCCTTTCATTGCATAGAATGCGGCCAGGCCTTCGCCCGCTCCTCCACCCTAAAGCGGCACCAACAGATTCACTCTGGGGACAGGGACTTCATCTGTGAGGAGTGCGGCAGGGCCTTCTGCTTCGCGTCGGAGTTGGCTCAGCACATCCGGTTGCACAGTGGGGAGAGGGCCTACCGGTGTGAGGGCTGCAGCCAGGCCTTCACCTGCTCCAACCACCTCCAAAGGCACCAAGCCAAGCATGACACCTGCAAGAAGGAGCCTGTCGCCTTCTCCTCCGATGAGTGACAGCACCATTGGCTTGCTGCTAAAGGAAGCTAAGACTTCACATTTTATTCTACCCTCAAAGCTGTACTGCCAGCCAGGCCTCAGTAGTCACGCCCTCCCCACTCCTTGGTTTCTGGCCACGGGGTGGTCCATGTACTTTGTGTATTTGATGTGTTGTGAGACAAAATAACGTCTAGGATAGTGTCCAGGTGTGCAGTGTCACACCGGTCTCCCGCTGCACAGAGGCCATGAGCAGTTGGAAAAGGGTAAGTAAGATATGGGCTGGCCAGTAGTTGTATTCCTTGGTTCAGAAGATGTCAGCTGATGAGAAGGCATAGAATTCTTTGTTGGCACTCCCTGTGCAGGATTCCATGGCTACACTGATGAAAAGGGTCAATTTTTTCTCTTTCCTCAAAGCCATATCAAATATTGAGAAGGCCATCTTTAGAGAAAGATTCTATGTGATTTTTATATAAAGGAATCCTCAGATATGATTCCTGTGATGGACTTTTCCAAAGAACAAAGCCAACCTGGGGGTAACTCACACGAGCCAGACATCCTAACGTGTCACTCACTTGACTGCTAAAATGACTTTAGCCTTGAGGGAATGTCTCTGTGGGTTGGCTTTGAAGTACAGATGGCAAGAAAAGGGGTGGGGGTTGTTCCATGTTTGGGAGGCAGCAATCCCACAATTTCAGAATAGCCTAAACATTCAGAAAAGAGAGAGGCCATTCCTCTTAGCAGAGGCTGAGGTAACTGGACTCACCTGGCTTCCACCCATAAAGTTCATGGGTGTCTCTCTGCCGCTGCCTTTCCAGGTCACAGGATGGGCACTTAAGCCACAAATGTCACTTACAGAGAGAAATTGAATTCTTCCAGATAAATCCGCCTGGATCATTAGCTGTGGTTTGAAGGAAATAAAGTGCTCTTGCCCCAGTGCCCATGGGTTTATTTGTGTTTGTGTCAAAGTCATTAAAATCAGCCGTGAACGTCTTTATGCCACGTCATTACCCTCTAATAAATTTATTCAAAATCTGCTCTACTAACAGTCATTTTTCAAATTACAGACACAGAGATTCTCATAAAATTGGTGGTTTGTGCCTTTGGACCTTGACTTTGAGGAACCTGTGGCTTTGTAGAACATTTGAGGTTGACAGAAATCTTCACAGAGGGTGCCATGTTTTTCAAAGCCTCCGTCCCCATGTGTGTGATATTGTGTGTGTTGTATGCATGTGGTGTGTGTGTGTGTGTGTGTGTGTGTGTGTGTGTGTGTGTGTGTGTGTGTTTATTGGTCTAGATAGCCCAGGATATATATTCAACATGAGCCTTTCAGTAGATGTAAGAGAAGACTGGATGGGACAATCTTTCTTAAAAATGTGATGCCTTGTGTATGTGCCATACATGTGGAAGCTAAAGCAAGATATAGGCAGTCTTGCTCTGTCACTCTCCACCTTATCTTTTGAGACAGGATCTGTCACAGCGTTCACTGTCCCACCTAGGCTGGCTAGCCAGAAGGCCCCCAGGATCTGCCTGTCTCCATCTTACCTGAGTTAGGGTTTATCCATGTGTGCTGCTCCACCTAGCTTTTATGTGGGTGCTAGAAATTTAAATTCTGGTCCTCGTGTTTGCATAACCAACACCTTAGCCATTGAGCCATCCCTCCAATACCCCCATATATGAAATTCTCTCAGATCCCACCTGATGTGGACCCAGAGTGTGACTGCTAAATAGCATTCTCATAATACACGAGGTCAAAGAAAAGTAATACACACAGCCATGCCTTGTTTGACATAAGCAAACCTTGTAAGCGTCAAGCCTGAGGGTCTGTGCACTAGATATGACCGCTTTTCTAAGTGATAGAGTTAGTTTCAGGCCATCCTTATCATTCGCTAGTTAAGTACCTACAAGTTTACCTTTTGTATCTGAGTGGTGAAATAGGCGTGATGGTGATAGATTGTAGTGGGCGGAGTCATCATGACAGCTGCTAAGAACTGTAGCCAGCTTTTAAACAGAGTAACAGAAGAATTAACCATTGACTGCAAGTAGAATAGAGACTAGTATGCAATCAGTGAAGTATTTGAAGATCGATTATTCCTCTGTAGTTTTGATGGTTTACCAGTTAAAAGTTTTGGTTTGGTTCTATACTATTAGGAGTTTTTTTTTTTAATTCTATTTTTTTACCTCATACAACATCTTCATAAAAGTCAGATTGTTTATTTACCACCCAACTTGTTGGACCCTAGCTTTGAGTATCAAGACAGGATTGCAGCGCCTTATCTGGGTACCACTTTCAGGTCTGAAAGCTAATACTCTGAAATAGTATTAGGATGTGCTGGATGCCTTTAGTGTTCTATACTATGTTTCTGAAATATAAAGGGGGTAGAATAAACAGACTAAAAAGAGATTCATGAATTGTTCAGACCTGTTGAGTAAGGAAGTCACATTTTAAGATACTTTGTCCCAACCAGTCTTCTTTACATGCCCTGAAAGGCTCATGTTAAACAGGTAATGAAGACAGCCTGGGATGTCCAGACCAGTTAAAGATGCACAAGTGGATTGTAAGAAGAACACAGGGAGCAGACACCAAAGAACTGAGAGAAGCCGACCAGTTATGAGGAAACTTGACCCAAGTCCTGCCGAGTGGAGCCTGATGTTCCAAGTGGGAGTTGCTCTACTGCACGTTGTTACCCCAAAGTAAGTTTTCTAGTTTTCTATAGACATTCTCAGCATCACATTGACAATGTCATCTTCTTATTTTATAATTCAAAGTCAGGGCTGGGGCATCTTTGTTATATTACTTAAAGCTTCCTTCCAGATTGATGCTGTTTCCACAGGTTAGCTTGACATTACGGATTTAATGTACCCAGTAAAAATATTCACTTATGTGTTTTCACTTAATAAAATTTCACCTGATATAGTCACCAGGATCTACAGTAATCATGACCTGTATAATACAAAGACTAGGCAAGGCTTTACCCACTATCAGAAACAGTCTGTTTGACATAGTAATAGACATAGAAATAGTCTTCTTGCTTAATAGGGACTATTGCCATTTGTGATGGTGTACAGAAGTAGGATGTAAAAACAGGCAGAGACACAAGGAGCATGGGTTTGAGGCCAGGTTGGGCTACCCCTCTGGGGGTCAGGGCATGCTGGAGAGACGATTTGGTGGTTGAGAGTATTTACTGCTCTTCCAGGGGACCGAAGGTTAGCTCACAGCACTAATAGCAAACGGCCTACATCTTTCTGCAACCCCAGCTCCAGAAGACCTGAAGCTTTCTTGTAGCTGCCTTGACCGTGCACAAATACAGTATACATTCACACACACACACGTAAAATGGTAAATGGTAAAAATACATCTTTTTTTTAAAACCCCAATTTTAAAATCAAATGATGGTATTTATTAACTCTATATTTTTTAAAAGATAAGGTAAACAATGAAGTGGTTTAATTGCCTGAGAAAGGTGACTAGAAAGTGGCTGGCATAGGCTGCCTCTGTTTGGTGTGGAAGGCTATCCCACGACTGTTGATGTCATTAGGTGACTAGACAGGTGACTAGAAAGTGGCCGGCATAGGCTGCCTCTGTTTGGTGTGGAAGGCTATCCCACGACTGTTGATGTCATTAGGCATTCACAATAACAAGTTAGAACAGTTTCCACGAAACCATGGTTTCATTCAGGGAAGACCAAAAGTGATCTGAGAATGAGTGTGGGACGGTTTGGTTTGGCAGGTGTTCATCATTAATTCTTGGGCAAAACTATTAATAAGCTGGCCAGAAGGAGTGCAATGGAGCCAACAGAGGGAAAGCCCATCAGTATTTTCTTGACTAAAGAAACACTCTGCGCCTGTGTATCACACAAGGAAATACACCAGGACTGAGTTAGCTCTTGGTACTCATGTGCATTTTGTCATCTCCATGCACGCACATTATAAAGCTATATGACTTTGCTTTGATCAGAACAGATCGCCAGGAGCTCCAAATAAGCCTTTAAAAAGTCTTGCTTAGAAGGACTTTGTGTTAAGGATCAGACCAGTTTAATTGCTAGAATACTCAAGAAGATGCCATTGCTAAACTCAGTACTAGGATGTGAACTACAAATTCAATGACCCATGAAAACACTGCCAAAGATGGGATGACTCACTCCTCAAACCCAAATAGGGTGCCTGTTTAACAGGAGTTCCTGCTTTTTAATATTCATTGCTTTCTGTCTTTTCTGCATGAAACCACTCTGACTCAGTTTCCCCACCATGCCTGGGTAATATTTTGTAGTTGTCACTCCTTTTTAATTTTTTTCCTTAACTCACTCCTTTCTGTCCTTGTTCAAATCAGTTTAGAGTTTCATTGTCCTAAAAGTGTCAGGAACTCAGCTTGATTAGTTTACTGAATAGGTGGAGGTGCACCCACCACTTCCTGCGGCCAGCTCACCTCAGCTCTCCCCAAAACACCTCCACCTTCAAACTTCATGCTGCTGCCTCTGAGGCTGCCACCCCCTCCTCCTTCCTCATAACCCACTGAATACAATGAATGCCTTCTTTAAACACACACACACACACACACACACACACACACACACACACACATGTGAGGTCACCCACTGGAACATGGACACTCTATCTGGAGCCACGTTCCTGAACAAAAATGACTTTTCCTTTCCCAGGGACCCATCAACTGTCGGTAGCTCCTTAGCTAGAGGTGAGGATTCATGAGCCCCTCCAATCTTTTAAAATATCATTGGTGGGATCTAGGAATAACTCAATGATAGAATGCCTGTTTAGTGTGTTTGAAGCTCTGGGTTCAATGCCTGACACTACAAATATAGATACACACACACACACACACTTTTATAATAAAAATGTAAGTAATTATTTCCTTGAGTTTTGTGGGCCATTATAGAAAATAAGCTGAACCTAAGGAGAGAACCCTACCTTATAGCCAGATTTCCTAAAACACAGGGGAGAAGACCCCAGAGCTTATAATTAGCTATGAAATGAGAAGAAAGTAGCCTTAAGAACTGCATTCTAGAGGGCAAGATCTAATTCTACCTATATGTACTACTGGAATTACGTTGGATTAGAAGACAACCAACATGAACTACACAAGTGCTTGCTGGCACAGAGGAATATCATACCTTCGGGGATCACAGAAGACTTCTATGTTGACTGTTGTCCAAGAGATTTAAAGACATATCTACAAAAATGTCTAAGAAAATGATAGATCATTAAAATTAAACACAAGATTAACCCATCAAAAATCAACAAGATAAATCAGATTCATGTTTATAGTTAGAAGGATTCAGTTCCCCCACAGCCAAATTATTTGTTATATATTACATGAGATTGATGTAGTTTTAATCAAGACCCCCATGTTTAAGAGAGCTTGAAGAACTAATTCCAAAGCTTATATGAAAAGGTTACAGGCCTATGACTGGGCAAATAATTGAGAGAGGAAAAAAAAAAAAAAAAAAAAAAAAAAAAGAAACAATGAGGGTTGCTTGATCCAGGAGCAAGGCACAGGAGGCCACAAGCTATTTCAGAGTTATTGTCAGTTTTATTGACATAAGGATGGGTAGATGCTTTTATAAAACAAAGCAGAGAACCCAGAAAGAGACTGAAGCATATATAGACTCTTAATGTACAGCAACACAGGCATGACAAGTCAGTGGAGAGAAAGTTATTGAGTAAGTGTGTTGGGACAACTAGGCCTATACATGGACAAATAAAATTAGATCCATTCTGCATATCATCAAGTATTAAATGACTGTAGTCAATAAAATGTTCAAGTTACAAAAACATAAAAGAACATTTTTTATTTTGTTTATTTTTTACTTTATGTGAATGAGAGTTTTGTCTTCTTGCATGTCTGTGCACTATGTGTGTGTCTGGTGCCTGTGGAGGTAAGCAGGGGGCAGCAGATCTCCTAGAATTGGAGTTACAGATGGTTGTGAGTCATCATGTGGGAAATAGGAATCTAACTCAGGTCCAGTATTCTTAACCAGTGAGCCATCTCTCCAGCACCTATAAAAAAGTTTAATGACACCAAAAAAAAAAATTATAAAGGAAAACAGGTAGAATAAAACCATATTATATACATTTAAAGATCTGGTTGAATATTAGGGCACATGCCTTAAGTTGTGGCACTATGGAATATGAGGCAGGAGAATATCAAGTTAAAGGTCAGCCTAGCCTGTGCAGTAAGCCTGTTTACCCAACCCCACATATATATAAAACCTGTAAAGCGAAGGGTAGCATAAGCAACATTGTAACAGCATGGGAGAACATTTGAAGGGACTAGTATCCATAATCTAGAAATAAACAAATCAAAGTAATAAGAAAAACACATCTTAAAACAAGAAAAACAATGAACAAACTCTAGAAGAAACTTATATTCCCAATAAAGAAAGGAAAAGATGACCAGCCAGGGCAGTAATAAAGTAAACTTACAACAAAAGGCAGCCCCACCTCACATCCATTAAAGTTGGTAAACACGCTAAAAATCTGAGAACCTTTTCTTTCTTTCTTTCTTTTTTTTTTTTTAAATTTTATTTTATTAATTTATTCATATTACATCTTAATGGTTATCCCATCCCTTGTATCCTCTCATTCCTCCCTCCATCCCATTTTCCCCATACTCCCCTCCCCTATGACTGTGACTGAGGGGGACCTCCTCCCCCTGTATATGCTCATAGGGTATCAAGTCTCTTCTTGGTAGCCTACAAGTAGAACATTATGATAGGCAGATTTGGGCCCAGGGGTCCCGCTCAAACTAAGGCACCAGCCAAGGACAATACAGGCCGTAAACTTTAAACCCCTACCCAGATCTGGCCAATGGACAGGACATTCTCCACAGTTGAGTGGAGAGTGGGGTTTGACTTTCACACGTACTCTGGTGCCTCACATTTGACCACGTCCCCTGGAGGGGGAGACCTGGTGGCACTCAGAGGAAGGACAGCAGGCTGAGAACCTCTTGATGTTGAGAGAGGGGCCACATCAGCTATACAGAACTCCTACTAAAGATGTCCAGCATGGTCCAGTGACGAGCAAGCTGTCAGGCAAAGACAAAGCAACACACAGAACACCAACGACTGTGAACACCCTTCAAGCATGTCAGGATCGTGAACATATCACCACCTGTTGTACATAAAAAGAGGCTAGAGAGACATGACAACTAAACGTGGTGTGTGTCCAGGATCAGAAATAAAGAAACATGGTAGAAACGGCATAACTGGGAAAATTAGTGAAAGCTAATGTTCTTGAATTTTACCATGGTTACATGAGAGATTTTCTTCATTTCTGGGAGTTATGTTTGGGAATTTTTACGACTGAAAGGTCATGGTATCTGCAACTTACAAATGGTTTGAGGAAAAATGGCATATGTAAAAGTTTGTATGAGAGGAGGAGAGGAGAGAGGGAGAAAGACAAAGGGAGAGAAAGCCAGCATTGCCGAGTGTTAACAAATTGTTGAATGCAGATGAAGATCAGATAAGACCAATGCTATTATGCCATTTTAACAACTTCTCTGCTGGTGTGAAATTTTTTTTTTTTTTAAATAAAATGTCAAATGAGAGTGCTTATTTGAAGTGTTAGTAAGCGTGTAGAGGAATGAAAAATTTCATACTCTGTTAGAAGGAACGAAATGACTGGTACAGTTCTTTGGAGAGTAACACAATAAAATGCTATACTTATAAAATTAACAGAGCATGAGGATGATGTGAGGATAGGTAAACATGATTGCATGCTCCTATTATACCTCTTAATGAGATGTGGGAAGTAAACAATGGAGCATTTGTTTATTTCAATTCTAGGAAAAACTTGACATTTTATAATAGATATTAAAAAAACAAACATTGTAATACTGAAGATAAGAAGTTAATTTTTTAAAATTACTACCGTCAATAAATGAGGAGACTATTCCCCTTAGGAAGTTAAAATATTCATGAGAATATATATAAAACACGAGAATATTAATTTCAGCATGATTTGTAACAGCAAAAACTTAGAGACATCCTAAATGTTCACGAGAAAGAGAATGGATAAACAACTTATGTTTTATTTATGTTAGGACACTAAATAACAGTTAGATGGAAGTAAACAGGTTTGTTAGGTACCTACGAGGACATACTTTGAGATGTTGAATGAAAAAGGCAATTTCAGAATAGTAGTCTATTCATATGTATTACATTAGTCAGCACAGGCCACTATAACAGTCTATCATAGTCTTGGGGGCTTAGGAACAATAGGAATTTGTTTGTCTTAATTCTGGTGGGTGAGATGATCAGCTCTCTGCTCAGTCTGTAATCAGGGTACCAGCGTGGCCAGGCAGTGGAGCGGGGTCTTCCATGCTGCAGACTGCTGACTTAGATTCTAACCAACAAGCCAGCACTAATTCCCAATCACAAGGCTCCACCTTCGTGATACATATTGGAATTCCGGTTTGAACACGTGAATTTGGGGAATGTGGGGAAACATTTAGACCACTGCATAAGCTTCAACTTGAAGCATCCATGCATACTGAGAATTCAGGGTTTAGGAAGCCGTGGAAAAGATGGCCATTTACAAGCCAAGCTGAGCAGCCTGGAGTGGATTCTTATTTGTATCCCTCAGGATGCACCAACCCTAAAGAAACCTTGCTCTTAGACTTCAGCACCCAGAAAGCGCTGCAGAGTATATATCACTAATTAAATCTTGTGTTTTCTTCTGATGGCCTGTGCTGGTTGCTTTTTGTCATCTTGATACAAACCCACACATAGCTGGAAAGAGGAAATATTAATTGAGAAAATGGCTGCATGAGATGGACATGTAGGCAAGTCTTTAGGGCATTTTCTTGATTAATGATTATTGTGCGAAGTCCCAGCTCATTCTGGGCAATGGCATGAGTAGGGGGTCCTGAGTGACAGAAGGACAGGAGGCTGTGAACGTGAGGCGGTGAACAGCACTGTCCTTGGCCGCTGATTTTGTCTCCAGATTTCTGCCTTGAGTCTCTGCCCTCACTTCTTCTTTCTTTTCCTTTGATGATGGACTGCGATGGGAAATAAACCGTTTCTCCCTCAAGTAGCTTTGGTCATGGTGTTTTATCACTGCCATAGAAACACTAATAAAGCACAACCCTAGGAAACAGGCTATGTAACTTACTAGGCATTTGAATTCATTAAAAATGTTAAAAAAAAAAAAAAAAAAAAAAAAAAAAAAAAAGGTCCCCTCTGTTCACAAAAGTGTAACACAGGGACCTAGAAGTTAAGAAGTAAAGTTAATTTTTAAGTTTAGTGTTAAGGAAGACACTTGTTCTAAAAATCAGGTGGGCAAGTCATACTGAGCAGGAGACTCAGTTTCTCTGTCCTCAGAATTGTCCTTTGTATTTCCTAAAAATGAATAAGATGATTTCCAACTTGCCTTCAGGGAATACTGGTGCAATGAACATAATTAACTCTAAGAAGTTCAATAAAAAATCATCAGTGCTAACGAGCATAATAAATATGAGGGAATTATTTGACTATGGACTCAATAGAATAAACACAAATTCAATTTCAGGACAGAATGTCTTGCAAAGGCAGTGCAGATACACTACATTGTAAGGGAGGTCAAGTTTTAAAGTTCAGTTTTCTTTTTTGTTGTTGTTTTGTTTTTGTTTTTTGAGACAGAATTTCTCCACGTAGCCTTGTCTGTCCTAGACTTGCTTTGTACACCAGACTGGCCTCGAACTCACAGTGCTCCGCCTGCCTCTGCCTTCCTGAATGCTGGGGTTACAGGTGTGCGTCAGCATGCCTGGCTCTAACTGGTTCCGTTTCCTTAGCATAGACTTTATGGCACTTTGCTTTTAAGGCCATTAGTTACTTAGCATAGTTAGCAGCTGTGCTAAGATAATGACAGACAGGGGGAAAAACGTCCTTGTACAAATTTTTTCTCTTCCTCACTGGAGAGAA